>NC_087210.1:75684116-75694116 GCF_015104395.2 Macrobrachium nipponense | reverse complement strand
CCGCGTTCGCGCCCACAATCCCATATTTTTCAGGTAAATCATCCAGTGACACAGAATTATTGCTCCGTTTCCTGTCACTTTCTCCCTCTCTCCTATTCGTTCTTTTTACTCATTTTTTTTTTTCAAAAGTTCTGGTTTGTCTGTTAAACTACGAAACGCCTATGATATTTCTTTTTTATGAGATTATTGATAGCTATGATGGAGTAATATTGTTCAGGAAGGCTGTCACGTTATGCTAATATATTTTCACTTAGCTTCATATATCATATCATATCGTTTCATATCATAACAGTATAAAATGAAAATTGAAAAAACTTCAAAGACTGAAAAAAGCTGATAAGTTAAAAATAAATTATAAAAAAAAAATAACGAATGGAATCATAAGGAACTTAACTTATTAACGATGAAACTAATAAGTTCGAGATTTCAAGAAAACATAAATATTTCACCAGTTTTTAGCTTAAAGTAAGAGTTCTGAAAGAATAAGGTAACATGATAAATTCAGCAGAGAAAAATTTAAAAACTAAATAAATAAATAAAAAGAAAGAAAATAAGACAAGCAGTTGCGCCTGCGAGTATGTGATTAATATTTTTTCTAATATATATTTATACCTAAGGTTTTGGGCACAACTGTGGCCCCACCCTAGGTCCGTGAAATGTACAAAGTTGTAGCTGCACTGCACGAGATCGTTAAGTAATTTGACTAACTGTACTCTTTTCCTTCTTGAAAAGAAGATTCTTAAGGATTTTTAAAACAAATTCTTCTGTGAAACTTTGGAACCACCGTGGCTCCCTCCTAGCCCTCAGGAACATGATTTGGATAACCTCGAATCTACATTTTATAAGGAAGCTTTCTCGTAAGATTTTAAGCATTCCTGGCTTTGTGGTGTAAGAGTGGAAGATTTTTAAGTGGCCTGTCTTCATTTTCTCTATTTCTAGATTATCCACACCTCATGCACGTAACCACCGCCCCCCCCCCCCCCCCCACCCCCACCAACCAAACCACCCTCACCCTCTCCTTTGAACAAACTTCATTCCCTACCTCCTATTACATAAGTATCTTTATACCGAATTTGGTTGAAATATGCCCAGTCTGGAAATTTGGAAAAGCGACACTTTTACGATTTACGTACATAAACATATACGTCATATTTTGAAAAGTCATAAAAACCACTCTGGAATCAAAATTTCAATGAAAACTATAGTTTAAAAGACCCAGATATGATATCGATTTCTAAAAAGAAGCCCAGAAAAAAAAAAAAGACCCCAAACAGACTTGTTATATAAATACAGATCTAAACGTAAAAAATATATGCAAGAAGAAATGTAAGTCTCAGAGTAAAAGAAAGTTAACCAAAACTAAATATACTAGTTATCAACATAAACTAAGCAAAAATAAAATATAGGTCTAAAATTAAACAAAACTAACCAAAATTAAAAACAGGTATAAACGTAAACTAAGCAAAAAATAAAATATAGGTCTCAACGTAAACAAAACTAACCGAAACTAAAATATGTATCAGCATAAACAAAGCAACAACAAAATATATGTCTCACGTCAACAAAACTAAGCAAATATAAATATACAGCATGCTCAAAACTTCAATACATTATTTATTTTTTAATGAAGACGCTATCTTTATGTTGTACACTCAACAATCAAGACTTTCTTGACGTGAGGAACGTAAAAAAAGAAGAAAAAAAATTCTTATTTTATGTACAATTACTGGACAAAACAGCAAACATAAAATAATAAGGAATCAATAAGTGATTCGAGTAGAATAAACGAATCGATCAGTGCTTAGAATATAAGTATAAATTTTCAAAAAGACAATTATAGCAAAAGAAGGGTTAAAACTCACTAAAACTAATAATGTTTCTATGATTATTTTCTAATATTCAATATAACAGTTTTTATTATTTACTGATGGCATTGTACATTTGGCAATAGCCCGTTATAACCATCACTGCCAATTTCTTTGTAAAACTTTAATTTTTACTGTGAAATCTTAAGGTCTTCCTCGTATAAATAACAAGAACGAGTATGGAGAGACCCCGTTTTCTTTATTGGATATAGGATATCTATATAAGTGTTTCGTGAGCTGCCAAAATTCATTTAAGGAAGGAAGTAAGTATGAAAGGGGTTCTAGGAATCGGTATATATGTACTAAGTGTACAATATTTATCCATACGGTGGTTAAAGGGAGAGGACGATATATATATATAGTATATATATATATATATATATATATATATATTATATATATATATATATATATATATATATATATAATGCCACAGGAGCAGGAGCAGTATATAATGCACAGGGAGCAGGAGCAGGAACAAACATGGCGAAGTATTTTACACTTTATTCCGACGCGTTTCGCATTCAGCAGAATGCATCTTCAGGGTATGTATGATAAATAATGACTAATATAAATTAAATTGATTTGAAAATTGTCTAAAAATTATTTACAAACTAGTTAAAATGAAAACCGAAACTTCACACATAGATAAAAATACACTAACAATTGATAAAACAACACGAGAAGTTAAAAGCACATACGTTAGTTAAAAGTTCAGATAGAAAGTTAAAACAAAAAACTAAATAAATAAATTAGTAAAATACAAAGTTAAATAATATTTGAGGAACACTGGGGGTCGACCTACCATGGTAAGAGATAAATAAAAGCTAAAAGAATGTACTACACAGAAACATAGGCTTAAGGGTCAAAAAACTAAATAAATAAATTAGTAAAATACAAAGTTAAAAAATATTTGAGGAACACTGTAAAGTTGATATTAAATATGAGGATTTTATTATTGTTGGTCAAACCTCCAGCCCAAATGAACTGTTGATCCTGGAGAGCCTTTTTATTGAACAACTTGTTCCGCAATTGAACAACCAGACCACCTCCACCCCCCTTGTATCTTTCTTAACTTTCTATCTGAACTTTTAACTAACGTATGTGCTTTTAACTTCTCGTGTTGTTTTATCAATTGTTAGTGTATTTTTATCTATGTGTGAAGTTTCGGTTTTCATTTTAACTAGTTTGTAAATAATTTTTAGACAATTTTCAAATCAATTTAATTTATATTAGTCATTATTTATCATACAGATCCTGAAGATGCATTCTGCTGAATGCGAAACGCGTCGGAAATAAGTGTAAAATACTTCGCCATGTTTGTTCCTACTCCCTGCTCCTGTGCATTTTATCACTTTGGCTGACTCGCCTGCTTTCTGTGGTTTCATATATGTATATATATATATATATATATATATATATATATATATATATATTATATATATATATATATATATATATATATATATATATATATCACAGGAAAAACCAGCAATCGTTCGAGATATATTCTCAAGGAAGCAAGGGAGACGTTTCTTCTGGTAATTTAAAAAGGCTTTATTAAGCGACGTTTCGGGGTCCAGCCCCATATCACGGCTGTAAAAAGGATTAATACACATATATAACATATATATTTAGTACATAAACACAAAAGTATATATATCTACTCCTGTATGTATGTATGTGTGTACGCGTGCGTGCGTGTGCACGAGAGCACATGTCCATTTCAGCCTTGGGATACGAGTAATTCCGAAATTGTACCGTTCAGGTTCAGTGTAGACATAAATTTCGCTCTGTTCATCTTATAGCGTCGTAAATTTGCATATAAAAGCAATGAAATTGAGAGTTTGTCATTACCTTATAAACAGATAATATCTGACATATATATATATATATATATATATATATATATATATATATATATATATATATATATATATATATATACATATGTATATACATATATATATATATATTTATGTGTATATATATATATATGTATATATATATTATATTATATATATATATATATATATATATATATATAGAAATACAGCTTAACAGGTTCAATTCTGATTCCCCATAGATAAAAAAACAATTAACGCCCTGAACATGATACGTTTTCAATGGAAAAAAAAAATCCTTCATGATGAACCTTTTACCAAGAAATGAATTTGGAAATGACCTGATAACTAATTTTCCTATCTGTGCCCCTCCGCTTTTTCTCCCTCTGCCTGTTTAACCAGTCCAAACACACTCCCCAACAACGGTGGAAGATTAAAAAACAATAATATTATTGCGCGGCCTTATTGAGTCCTGATAACGCTTATTCAGAATCTATATGCTAATGTATCCGATACTTAAAACGATTACATTTGATTTAATTTTCATTATGGAGCCTAGCCGTAAGTAAATTGCTCATTACGCGAGAAAATATTTCAAGAGAGCCATTGGGTTTATGGAGCAAAGCCATTTCGAAATTGTTCGCCGGCGGAACTCGGATTATTATCTTTGCATAATTCTTTTTTTTTTCAGAAACCGGATGCGATATGGTTCCTTAAATGAATTATGTATTACGTAAAATTATTTTCTAGCAACCTTCTAATATCTAAAAAAAAGAAAAAAAAAAAACAACATATATATATATCTCGAAAGAGTAACCAAGATATCATAAAAAAAAACTCGCAAAAAACCTTTAGAAAAAAAAAAAAAAAAAACTTTACCTAATCGACTAAAATTTAGTATCATTCATACATAAAACACGAAAAAATATATACGAAAAATATGTAGAAAAATATGAAAAAAAATATCATCTTTCACACTCACCAGGTGTCCTGATCTCGATCTCCTAGCACTCACCTGTAAGAGAAAAAAATATTATTAAAGTGACATTCAGGCATATTTAGTTTGCTGTTTAACCTTTATAATAATAAACAAGATGCAGTGATTTTGACTTTTAAACTATAGATTAATCTGATAACACTACCTTTTATCAAAATGTACGTATACTTTAAGATAACACATCCTAATCGCTTACAAGGGTAGTCCCGTCAAGTCTGAGTCTTAAGTTAAAAATCTGCTTTAAATATTGAGGTTATAATACTTCCACGTTCAAAATTCTGAGGACATGTTTTTAACTGCTCGTAGTCACTCTAGAAGCTCGCTGATCTTTCACATAGATATTACCTAAATAAGAAACTTTAATTACACACTAGGTACCACACCAAAGGTATACGGGAAACCCTTAAAATTCACGGCAATGCTTTCTTTCTGTGTGTGTGTTTTTTTTTTTTATTATACTCAAAGTTAGTAGCTAAACCGTAGCTCATATCTCGCTTCACCTCGAGTGAGAAATAAATGGCAGACAAGGTAAACCCATTAACTGAATCAAAAACTTTGTGCAGAAACACTTCAGTAAATTGTTTTGTTTACCTTTGTTGCATAAACAGGTCATGAAGGTGCCAACATCACATGTCTGTCTTTTAGTTTCACAACAGAAGGAACGTGAATGGCTTTACCAGTTTATTCAAGAAATGTGCGTTTTAAAAGTAACAAAAGCCTCTGGGGAAAAAATGAGAACTAAAGAAAGTTCCGGAGTGTATGCGTGAAAAGGGGACATTCTCGAAAAAGCTGACAAGAAATTAGATATCTTTTCAGGACATCAACTCTCATTTTTTTTAAAATAGTTCATTCCTTCCATAGATATGGAATCCAGGAATTACTTAGGTTTGTTTCTGCTTCTTGATGACTGGGAATAATTTAAAAGTGAAAATATTTCTTTTTTTTATTTCCTAAAAATATTTTATTGTATATTACTTCCTGAATTAAGGCAAGATTTTTGCAGATTTTAACCCTTTCGGATACCAATAATGTGAAAGTGTATCGTCAAAGCTCCTTCCGGAATCCCCAAAGGATTTCCTTCAGTATCAACTCTGATTTACTCTAACGCTGTATAAAAATGCACATGATTCCTCGAAGGCACTGGATCCATTCAACAATATGCCCCGAGGACATTCCGGATCTCGGCCCCGAGGACTTGGATGGAGTTGCCTGCAATTTCAACCTCAGTTCTTATGTGATAAAACTGCTACCGTTGTTACGGATCCTGTTTCTTCAAGAGGCCTCATGAAATACGAGTCGAATTATGTGTCGTTTTCTTTTATTAAGCCAAATGTGATCATTATTACAAGCACACTTCCAGGAGGTCCTGGAAGGAGCCTGGAATCCTAGGCTCAGCACTGGGAGCGGGCGTGCCTCTTCTGGTGCTTTCCATGGAAATCCGCAAACCGATACCAAAAAAAAAATTTAAAATAATTCTTAGGTCGAAATACCTATTCTGAAATTATAAAACTATCTTTCCTACTCTAGTTGTACCAATACACCAATTGCATAAATTTGAACACATCATATTACGCCAGAACAAGATCAAAACAAGAGAAAGCAGGAATCGTGAAATTAAGATAACATCTTTGTGATGATAAAATCAGTGTGGAGGAACTGTCTAGTTAATATTCCTATTAACATTTCCTGTCCGCTTTACATGAGTGAGACAGATGCAGTGAAAGATTTAATAATGTATCGACGAGGAAAATTGCCATTCGTTTTGCATATAAAAAAAATTCTTAGCAATGATTAATACAAAGTTCATTAGATTCATATGTTCAAAAGATTTGGTATTCATGCACTTCAATAGGCCTACAACACGTGCATTGCCTCTACCAAAGACAAATTCAGCTGGTATTATATATTACTTGTGTTCCTCAAGCAACGGGTATATAATAGGCCTTTCATGCGGCCTATACATCGCTGGTTTAGGCCTTCTTCACCAGCAAGAATGGGTAGTCTAAATTTAGTCTTTTTGATGTCTTTGACCTGCGCATGCGCAGCGCTTTTATGTAAATATGTATGTAAATAGAACCTTTGATGTACGTTTACGAAGGGCTTAAAAATACCCTCTTCCTGGAATAGCGCGAAGTGCTGGAACATGGATATCTGAAGCTATAAATATTTGACAACGACGAAAGTAGTCGCTAATAATATAATATCTGCCATTTGTTATTTCCACGTTCAGGTTCTGAGTCTAGCATATCTTTTCAAAAGTTCCAAATGACTATTTATCTATCTATATGTATATTTATATGTATACATATTATACATGTACATAAACATATAAAGAAATTCTTAGCAATGATTAATACAAAGTTCATTAAATTCACATGCACTTCAATAGGCCTAAAATACGTACATTGCCTCTACAAAAGACAAATTCAGCTGGTATTATATATTACTTGTATTCCATTATATATATATATATATATATATATATATATATATATATATATATATATATATATATATATATATATATATATATATATATATATATATATACGAACACACAACTTTCCGGTTTCATGCCCCCAAGCTGATGGCCATTCTATCTTCAACTAACTTCCTCTCTCTCTCTCTCTCTCTCGCTCTCTCTCTCTTTCTCTCTCTCTCTCTCTCTTAGCATACGTCCAGTCCTTCCTCTTCAGTCCAGCACATTCATTTTTTCTCCGGGAGTAAAGTTACAGAGATAAGGCGGTACTTGCACGTCCAGGAAACTGTGGACGTTGTCTATTGCACCCGTCATCCATCAATCTAAATATATCTGCGTGTCTATTTTTACGCCATTTCGCCTCCGAGGCACCGAATATTACTCGTGATTCCGTCACCAAAATAGGAAAAAAGAAATACGATTACCAGCGATCCAAAAAAAAATAAAAAATAAAAAAAAATAAAAATTGAGAAGTTGCGGTCGGACTTTGTGGCCTGGTATTGCGAGATGGTTTTGTGTGTGTTTGTTTGAAGCTCTCGTTCTTCCTGGTTTTAGTCTGTCTTTTCCATTTTAAAGTTTTTACTGTTTTTTTTTTTGGGGGGGGCCTCTTTTTAAGCGTTAAGTTAAATATGTTTTGTTTTTCTAAATTATTATAATGGACGAATAAGAATACAAAAAAAATTATTTTTTTCTTTTTTTTTTTTTCTTTTTACATTAAGTTAAATTTGCTTTGATTTTCTAGCATATTACGATGGACAAATAACTCTCCATTTCATCAGTAAGACACGAGCAAATTGATTTAAATTGCCTGCTGTAATTTTCATGATTTATTTCAGGATGAAATCCGGAATTCAAAAGCATTATAGTTTGCCTTCTTTTGCACAGACGGTTCAAGAAACCACAGACGCAAAAAAATCTCAATTAGCAGAACTTTCACTCTCTTCCAAGAATTCGCAATCGTCATTGTAGAGTGAAACCTCGATTCTTTTTAATTAGCATCATTTTTCCGTTATCACAGAATGATACAGAATTTTGAGAGAGCAAAATCTTTTTAATTAGAATCCTACTTCTCTGTGGTCATAGAAAGATGCAGAACTTTGACAGCTCGCTCAAATAGATAGGTTGTACTGAATTCGCTAAATTCGCTCTATCTCGAAAACTTCGACGAATAACACTGCAGCTTTTCTGTGATTGCAAGAACGTCTTTTATTCGTGTGTTCATAATAGTCGTTTTCTGTATTTACGAAAATGTATAGTACATATTTGTACAATTCATATTGTCTGCCATTCTTTTTAATAGCATAGTCAGTAAGTAAATATTTGGGTCGAGTAACGGTACGCAAGATCTTGCACTAAGCAGCCAGTGAACGATGAATGTAATATATAGGCTACTTAAAAGCAATAAGAAATGGAACACCTGAAATGAAGTCAGCTGGAGAGGAGAGAGAGAGAGAGAGAGAGAGAGAGAGAGAGAGAGAAGTATATCACATATATATCATATACAATTATCGTAGAAAGAGAGAGAGAGAGAGAGAGAGAGAGAGTATATCACATAATTTACGTACATACAACTTTCAACATTGCATTTTTTACATTTTTTGACATTGAATTTGACATTAAGCCTCGAACAGAATGTACCAAGTTATTTTCCTTCCATGATACCAAAAATGAACACAGGAATTAGAAAGTTTCTTTCAACAACGTGGTCTTACCTTACAGACCTTACAGACCTTACATCTTGTTCGGGTTGCCCCAGGTCCCTCAGTGTGAGGCACCTCTAATGTCTACCAGAGAGTTGCTAGTACATCTTCCGGTATATTTTGCATCTTCCAATCTTGGATGGTCTGGGATGCAGTTTAGATATTTGTCGAGCTTATTCTTAAACACATCTACGCTCACTCCTGATATATTCCTCAGATGAGCTGGCAACGCATTGAATAGACGCTGCATTATTGATGCTGGTGCGTAGTGGATTAATGTCCTGTGTGCTTTCCTTATTTTTCCTGGTATAGTTTTGGGCACTATTAATCTACCTCTGCTTGCTCTTTCTGATATTTTTAGTTCCATGATATTTTCTGCTATTCCTTCTATCTGTTTCCATGCCTGAATTATCATGTAGCGTTCTCTTCTCTTTCTAGACTATATAATTTTAAGAATTGTAGTCTTTCCCAGTAGTCAAGGTCTTTAACTTCTTCTATTCTAGCTGTAAAGGACCTTGTACACTCTCTATTTGTGCAATATCCTTTTGATAGTGTGGGTACCATATCATATTGCAATATTCAAGTGGACTACGAACATATGTTTTATAAAGCCATAATCCAGTTTGTTCAGCTTTTCATTGTTTTGAAGTGCCGTTAACCACATTCCCCATTTTTGCTTTGTACATTTGCCAACAGAGTTGCTATTTGATCATTGCATAACATGTTCCTATTCATCATCACACCAAGGTCTTTAACTGCTTCCTTATTTGTGATTGTCTCATTCATTAGGTCCCTTATATGCATATAGCTTTCTTTCTCTGTCTCCATAATTTATTGATTCAAATTTATCAGAGTTAAATACCATCCTATTTACCTCTGCCCAATCATATACTTTGTTAAGGTCTCTTTGTAGAGCGTTCCTATCTTCATCACAAGTAATTTCTCTACTTATTCTTGTGTCATCTGCGAAACTACTCACTACCGAATCCTTAACATTATTGTCTATGTCTTCAATCATAATAACAAACAGTATTGCAGCTAACACCGTACCTTGCGGCACACCGGATATTACCTTGGCTTCATCCGATTTCTCGTCGTTTGCAATAACTATCTGT
>NC_087210.1:75676616-75679116 GCF_015104395.2 Macrobrachium nipponense | reverse complement strand
ACGGATATCTGCCGTGGAAATAAGGCGGAGGAGAGTTCATTGATGTTAGTTACGACGATATTATCATTTCTTTAAAATGGGGCAGTTTTCGACGCTTAAAAAATATTCAGTAGCAGGAACCGGGAAGTGTTCACTGTGAAATGGACACTGCAATCATGGGCTGTCTTTAACATAGACATATGCAAATGAAGTTTCATTCAATAAAACTTAGAAGGGAGGGGAGGATTTGTTTATCCTTGATTCCATAAGTTACTGAATCATCTGAATAATATAATAAAGAATAATAAAGAGGATTTTTTATACTTTATCCCATTAGTTACTGAATCATCTGAATAATATAATAAAGAATAATAAAGACGATTATTTATACTTGATTCCATTAGTTACTGAATCATCTGAATAATATAATAAAGAATAATAAGGAGGATTTTTTATCCTTGATTCCACTAGTTACTGAATCATCTGAATAATAATATAATAAATAATTTTATAAAGAATGATAAGGAGGATTTTTTATCCTTGATTTCATTAGTTACTGAATCATCTGAATAATATAATAAAGTATAATAAAGAGGATTTTTTTTATCTTTGATTCCATTGGTTACTGGATCATTCTGATGACATAAAATAATATAAAAAATAAAAAAAAAGAGGTTTTTTAATTTTTCTCTTTTGATTCCATTAGTTACTGAATAATCTGAATAATATAATAAAGTATAATAAAGAGGATTTTTTTTATCTTTGATTCCATTGGTTACTGGATCATCTGAATGACATAATAATGTATAAAAAAGAGGATTTTTTCTCTTTGATTCCATTAGTTATTGAATAATCTGAATAATAATATAATAAAGAATAATAAAGAAGAAACTGTCTCTTGACCTTCCAAGAAAAGAAACATGATTGATCCCTTCAAGTATATGAAAATATAAACATAATAAAAAACACATTGGGAGAAAACAAGTGAAAACTAGATACTTAAAAAAAACAGTATCTCAAGTAGTGAAAAAGAAACCTTCCGATAAAATAAGAAGTAATAGAAAATAGTTCTTGAAAAATATTGATCTAACAAAGTGAAGTCAAATTTAATTCCATGTCACTGATATCACCAAGGAATAATAAAGTGGTCATTAATTAACATATTTATACCACAATATACTGATGGCTAACAAAATGACAGATCTCTCAGTGAAATAACTTGGCAATTATTAATAATTAACAGCCTACTGATCTCATAAAGCAAGACATATCTCTTATCTCATATATAGAGTCGCAATGCATTTTAATGGTGTTAAAATGGACCTAAGTTTAGAAGTCATATCAAAAAACCAAAGTCGATTCTGAAATAGCATGGTCGACAAAATGACTTAGCTTTTGTTCGAAATAAACTTAAAAGAAAATATAAGGAAGGAACGAATATGTAAATACACGCACATGCAAACTAACTCACTAATAACTGACTAAATAAATGTAGAGCTTCATATATATATATATATATATATATATATATATATATTATATATATTATATATATATATATATATATATATATTTTTATGTATAGTATAGAAATCGCCTTATAATTTTTCATTATACATGTATATATATATATATATATATATATATAGTATATATATATATATATGTATATATATATATATATATATATATATATATATATATATATATATATATATATACAGTGTGCGTGTGTGTGTGTGTGTGTGTGTGTTTGTTTATTATAGCCCATTGACCTCTTAAACTTCTCATTTTCCTCATACTCATGAATGCTCCTGTATAAATACTAACACACAAACACACACACACACACTATTCACACCAAGCGTATTCGCGTAGAATATCCCCAACAACGCCACTTTTCGCCAAAAGTTGATAAAGTAGACCGGTTCGGATTGTGAAATCTGGCCCAAGTCCTTGGCAGTACATAGAAGGCTATTCTGTTTGGGTCACGCGTCATCTTGGGCAGTTGGGTTCCATCTCTTAAATTGAAAGATCTTAAGTAATAAAAGCGAGTCAATAGCTTAGAACTTGACCCTTCTGGCTGTCTGCTTTTCTCTCATGTCTCTTGTTCAGTTTTGTGCGTGTACATTTATATGCACACACATAGAGACAGACATAAGTAGATGCACAATATAGAATCACACTGACATTAATTACATTACATATATACATATATATATATATATATATATATATATATATATAATAATATATATGTGTATAATTATATATATATCTATAATATATATATATATATATATATTTATTTATATATAAATATATTTGTAGAGTCCTACGACAACATAAAATATCGCAAGTTTCTTAGTAGTAAAATATATGATATATATATATATAATAATTATATTTATATTTATATATAATAATATATATATATATAGGTGTATATATATTACATATAAAGTTATTCAATAAAATATGTGCATATATTATTAATATATATAATGTGTATAAATATAAA
>NC_087210.1:75666616-75671616 GCF_015104395.2 Macrobrachium nipponense | reverse complement strand
TAATATTTGCAAAGACTGTAATTAGCCCTACAGTGATCAAGGAACTAGTAAATAAACTATGTGCATTGAAGCTGAAATAACTAAATATACTGGATTCAGTACGGGTAAAGGAAAATAATCCAATACTTTTTCCACGCATGCGCAACATTATTCAACTCAAACAGATCGGTCAGCTACAATACGTTTGACGAACGGAATGCTTTTCGAATCGCCTGTAATTCAGCTGACAAAAACAAGCGATATAGGTATCAGTACAGGACGAACCGGTATGCACACAGTGCATACGGAATGCACCGGCTTGAACGCCTAGGAGTTAAAACTTACGGATATCATAAAGTTTGGCAGTCACGAGCATTTACTGGTGTTATGGCTGCGCATTTGCGTTATGTCTTCCGGCTGAATGATAAAAGAGTCGTGTAGGTACCTTTGTATGTATATATATTATATATATCATATCACATACATATATATTTATATATATATATATATATATATATATGTGTTGTGTGTGTGTGTGTGTGTGTGTGTGTGCATATATATATATATATATATATATATATATATACACATATATATACATATATATACATATAATATATATATATATATATATATATATATATATATATATTATATATATACATATATATATGATTCCACAATGGTGCCGTGGACGAGTGATATTTATAGAACATGTTACAGATCAATACAATAAGCAGGTGCTTTATTGATGTCCGAAATATTAGACGATTTTTCCAATTTATTTTAACTGTTCAGGATTAAGCTTTATTGAGAAATTATAGATAACTACAAAATTTTGTATTCTTACAATGTTTACAAATACTTTTACGAGCGCTTTCAAATAGAAAAAAAAATATAGATATAATATTAATTTAGTTTGGGAAATTTTTTTTATAATAATTCTTGAGCGTCTTAAATATAATCTATTCTCTAGCGAAACCAAGTCTACCTCTATAAAATTGGAAATTGGAATAATGAAGTTGATAAAATAAGAAGCAAAAGAAATAGGAAAACGAAGGAAAAGAAATTGGAAGTAGGAACAATACAGATGATGAAATACGAAACAAAATAAAAACAAGAAAAGGAAAACGTAGACAGCTATTATCGCATTAAAAAAAAAAGGTTATATTTGACGAATACGAAAAGAAATAGGAGCAATTTCGAAATACGAAACAAAAGGAAAACAGGAAAAGGAAAAATTAGACATCTATGATCATCAATCATAGAGGTAAAATTGTGCCAATATGAAATTGGAAGTGGGAACAATTTAGACGAAGAAATACGAAACAAAATTAAAACTCTTATTATCCCACTCAAAATAAGTTATATTTGGCGAATACGAAATCGGAAATGGAACAATTTAGATGATGAAATACGAAACAAAAGGATAACGAAGGACAAGGAAAACGTACACAGCTATTATCACTTTCATAAAAGTTTTGTTTGGCCAAAATAAAATTGGAAATGGGAACAATTTCGAATACAAATATGAAAAGCAAAGAAAACGTGGACAGCTATTATCACACTAAAAATTTATATTTGACGAATACGAAATTAGAAACGGGAACAATTTCGAAATTAAATATGAAACAAAAGCAAAACGTTGAAGCTATTATCACACTCAAAACAATTTATGTTTACAATACGAAATTGGAAATGGGAACAATTTCGAATACGAAACAAAAGGAAAACGTCGACAGCTATTATCACGCTCAAATACAAGTCATGTTTGGCCAATATGAAATTGGAAGCGGGAACGATGCAAAATGATGAAATACGAAACAAGAGGAAAAGAGAGAGAGAGAGACCTAAGAAAATAAAAGGCTTCCATGGCGGACGTTAGTAATGCGTAAAAATAGACGGTGCTTCCACCGGGCGCCTATGGGGTAAAAATATCCACAGCTCGCACAAGTTAGAACTTAGTATATATATCTCTGTCGTAAATTCTCTTTTTCGTTTTTTTTTTGTTTTTTTTTTATTTTACGTCTCCAAGCAGGGACGCTGATTAGTTAAAGGCAGTGAATAATTATCATCGTAAAGTTTGTTGATTTAAGTCAACTGCATTAAGAAGAAATGGGTGAATTTACTCATAAATCTGAATAAATCATTGCTCTCGTCCAAAAGAAGTATCTAGCAGTCGCTAACCAAGAAGAAATAAAAAAAATATATTTTAAAAAATACCAAAAATATGGCTTTATAAACAAATATGACTAAATCGTTGCGCTCGTCTAACAAAATTATCAAGCTTCCGTTAAAAATACAGCAATGATGCTAGCAAAAGAAAAAAAAAAATAAGAGTGATCTTACAAACAACGTTGAATAAATTATTGTGTTAGTCAGACAAAATGATCAAGAGATCACCAAGACATAACTGATACCGAGAATAAAATAAAAAAAAAAAAAAAAAAAAAAAAGTGGTTTCACATACATCGTTGAATATATTACAGCGTTTGTTCAACAAGATTATCTAGAGGTCATAGCTAGAAATGATGCTAAAAGAAAAAGAAATTAATAAAGAAAACTTAATAACAAAAAAAGTGGTTTTACAAATGTGAATAAATTATTGTACCAGTCAAACAATATCTAGCGGTCATTAACAAAGCTAGAAATGATGCTAACAATAAAAAAAATTACCAAAAAGGAGTGGTTTAAAAACAAATTTGGATAAATTATTGTACTCGGTTAACCAAATTATCTATAGGTCACTAACAAAGCTAGAAATGATACTAACAATAAAAAATACATAAGATAAGGGTAGTTTAAAAACAAATTTGTATAAATTATTGTGCCAGTCAAACAGAATTATCCAGCGGTCTCTAACAATGACATCAATATTAATAACAATAACAAATAAAACGGTAAATATGACAACCTGTAACACAACAAACAAGTACAACAACAAGTAAAACAACAACAACATGTAAGACAACAAACAAGTACAAAAACAACGTTTTCTATCTTGCAACAACTCCGACGACATTTTCTAGGAAGTGCAGGAAAATAAAGCGAAGTTTTGACAATTTCCACAGGTAATTGTTTACAAAAGAAGGGGAGTTTTACCAGAATACGAACGTAAAATCAGAGATTTTATTTGATCTAACTTTTACTCTAAAAAAAATATAGGGACGAGTTTCCATTTTTATTTAGTTTGTTTTTGTGTGTGTGTGCGCGCGTGTGTGTGATCTTTTTATGTCCCTTGTCTTCAGAATGTATTCATTTGGAAATATACATTTCAGACTCTATTCATTTCGAAATCATCATTCCGGAATTTATTCCTTTCAAACTTCATTCATTTGGAAAACATCATTTCCGGAATGTATTCATTTAGAAATATATATTTCGGACTCTATTCATCTCGAGATCATCATTTTAGAATTTATTCTTTTTGAAATCACCATTGCAGAATTTATTCATTTAGAAATAAACAATTTCAGATTATTTATTTCGAAATAATCATTCCAGAATTTATTCACTTCAAAGTTTATTCATTTCGAAAACATTTAGAAATATACATTTCAGCCTATTCGTTTCTAAATCATCATTTCAGAATTTATTCATTTCGAAATTTACTCATTTAGAAATATACATTTCAGACTAAATTTCAAATACACGTCAAAACAAGTTTTTAAAATGCCCCAAAGTTTCTTCGGCGCAATCGAGTTTTCTGTACAGCGTATAATGCTGTACGGAACTCTCCATGTGATGCAGGATGAAACTATCAGCTAAGACCGGGTAGCGCTCAGTTGCTCCCCAGATGCGGTCAAGCGAAGGTGCGTCGGCGAATGGCGCCTCTATCGGTGCCAGACGTATATAGATCATGCAAATAATATAGAACATAAATCTAACTGCAAATCAGATTAATGGCATCACTCAATTTTGTCAAAATGTTGCCTGTTCATGTTACCTTATCACATGTTCCTTGGAGACATCGCATTCCTTTCCCTTCATAAAAAAATAAAAAATAACTTGAAGGACAAGATTAAGAAAACGTTAAAAAATCAAACTGATAAGATAACTTCTAGGGTTATCGCTAGAGCTCAAGATTACCAGTCGCTCTCCCGTCCGACTGTGTTATTGTTATCAGAGTGACGTGGGAATTTTCCACTTTTTATTCGCGATAACTTTATCAGGAGAGATTTCCTGGCGTTGGTCATCTCATAGAAATATGTGGAATACAACATCGAATCAGGAAACAAGTCAGTTGCAGAAGTCTTTTTCATTTTCGTACTTTTATGGTCGTGTTGAGAAAGATATTTATAAATAACTATAACTTTTCGCAAGTCTATTTCCTTGTTTAAGACAGCCTCTCATTTCTAAGAAACTGGGTAAGCAAATAAGTCAGGTACAGAATTCTTATTCAGATTTTATTGGGTGCATAATTATTTATGCTACCCCTTACACCTTTATTGTCTTTGTCGGGAGAGAAATTTATCAAAAATGGTAAATTTTGCTATTTTATTTCCTGGTTTAAAGACCGACTTTCAAGTTTCAGGCAACCACTGGTAGTGTTCTCCTAAGGGAAAGTGTGGTATTTTATTGGATTTTCTTGGATGTTTTTCCATTGATGGGCAAATCTTGAACAGCAAGATTGAAGAAAGGAAATGGGAATGGAGCTAAAGGATTTTTTTTCCTGCACAGGCATAATTGCACAGGTATAACTGAGCCTTAGTGGTGGGTTTAGTTTTGCCTTCACAAGTATAACTGCTCAGGTATAACTGAGCGTTAGCTGCGGCCTTCAGTAATGCCTACAGTGCACCACGTGAGGTTCGCTGACGGCAATACATACACAAATACGTACATACAGAGGGAGAGAAGTGAACTGGATCTAAATAAACAAATAAACAATGCATTCAAGCATAGCATATTTCCGACAAAGCATACATGCTGAGCAAGCATAATCCAGAATAAAAATGCGTACGAAATCAACGGAAGGTTCAGTCGGTGCATGCAACAAGCAAGCAGACGAACAGCTCAAAGAC
>NC_087210.1:75659116-75661616 GCF_015104395.2 Macrobrachium nipponense | reverse complement strand
CATAAAAATCAAATACAGCTTTAACCAGGTCATTGACAGACTCAGTAAACCTGGCAAAGCAATGTTATATTTTTCTATAGAAAATATAAAAACTTTGTTAAAACCATTAACAAAGGACTATCATTACACTCAAAAAAATAAATAAACGTACATATTCTTCACATCTTTACCCCGAACCAGAGTAAGATTATAATTTCCTGATTTGTAATCATTCATAACATATAACAACTTCAAATTTATTATATTACAAAATACATTCCGCACTATAATATGTTTTATGTTTTCATTTTATCTTAATTGTATATATATGGACGATTTTAAACATCTATATAGATATAATAAACACACGAATACACAGTCATTAAGTATGATATTGCCATTATGTATATGAGAGAGAGAGAGAGAAGAGAGAGAGAGAGAGAGAGAGAGAGAGAGAGAGAGAGAGCTATTATATACGGATTCCATTCACATCTCTATCCGTACAAAGCATGTAACCATTTGTATGTAAATGTTATAATAGTTGCATAGCAATTCGAAAGTCATCGTGACATATGTCACCATTACATACATACGTGCATATATACACCTATACACGAGCGAATACACGTATTTAATATATAATTATATATATTATCTATATAATTAATATATCATATATTATAATATACATATAATTATATATATATATATACACATTCATAGATTTAATTATCTTCTACGTTCCGTTTATTGATTGTGATTTATGTAACATGTCAAATAGCTCTTATCAGTTTCTTTTCTCTTTTCATTAAGTACGAATTCACAAAAATTAATTTCAGATTCACTCCAATAGACGACGTTTTTCCTAACATTTTTATCTGGCCAGAGTTGATACAATATACACCTTTGTATTAACGCACCTGTGCAGGCTGGGGGGGCGTGGCCAACTTTTTGCCGACGGTCTAAATAAAATGCTCCAAGATAAATGACTCTGCTCTCTCTCTCTCTCTCTCTCCCTCTCTCTCTCTCTCTCTCTCTCTCTCTCTCTCTCTCTCTCTCTCTCAAACAGTTGCATTAAAACTAACATGCAATGAATGCAGTTCATTTGGGCTATCGTATTCAATAATACAGTTGCTACGATGTCAATAAATCCTTTTATGTTATTGTTAGAGCTTCAAGTCCCTTTATAGTTTTAAAATGGATCATTATATTATTTATACAATTAGAAAACAATAACCCAAAGTAGAGGACTCAACCACATGATGATCAAACCCGAAATTAAAATTCACTACGTTTGGTTAATCAAGAACAAGAAACTTAACATAATAGACTGACGCGAGGGAGAAAATATTTTTAGTTTTGTTCTACTGTTAGTGAAGAAAATGGTATATTTTCTTTCAGTAAGGTCATGTTTATGGTCTGGTTTGTCTACCTGGCTAGTGTCCTGGTACCAAGGTTATCTTTTTTATCTATTCTTATACTTTTCAGTGTAAATACTTACCCGACTTTATGTATCGTGTACGTCCAAAAAAGTAACTTTACATTTTAGTTGAGTGCATTCATACATACGTACATACATACACGCACACATATAGTATATATACACATATATAATAAATATTTACATACATGATGCATATAATATATGTGTATATATATATACATATATATATATATATATATTATATATATATATATATATATATGTGTGTGTGTGTGTGTGTGTGTGTGTGTGTATGTGTGTGTGTGTGTGTAAGTGTGCGCCCGTATTGGCGAGGACCATAAAAGATATAATTTATGACATTTATGCTGACTGATTATGCAATATAAATCTAACACATATACGAGAGTCAGCTTAATGAAAAAACCTACACCTTGACACTCCTAGCGAAGAGGTCCTGCTGTTGAAGCTGTACAGCATAAAAAGTCCTTCAGGAAAGCGACGAAGGAATGCGTAACTCCTTGCACACACACATACACACACACACACACACACACACCTAGACAGAGGCAAGCAGTGTAGTATCACAAGGGGGAATCCTTGTAGAATAAAGGATCTCTTCACATGTCCTCGAAGGTGGGAATCCTTAGACCCCGACCAAGGCACTCATAGGATCAAACCCTTGAGGCTTCTTCGTATATCCTACATCTGAGACATTCGCTTTGATTAGAGCCTTAGGTGAATTGGTCTGGTTCCTGTAGGACTTCGATACTTGGAGTGGAATAGGATGAGCGTGCAATGTGACTGTTACTTAGAAAGTAGTTCGTTTTGAGTTCAGGGGACAAACTGGGCACTTTGAAAGGTTACCTGTGGGTATCCATACCACGACATTCGTACTCATTTACCAATTTACTTTGATTAATATGATACGAAAAATTCTATACACAAAATAAATCAAAATGGAACAGACTATATTTTCTAAATAAATAAAAAAAAGTAGGAACAAAACTGATAACCCAACCGAACTGAAATGCCCCATTTTCTAACCGGAATTAGGAAATAAAATCAATTTTCTGAGGA
>NC_087210.1:75631616-75646616 GCF_015104395.2 Macrobrachium nipponense | reverse complement strand
GAGGGGCTCTGAAAAAAGGGGGAATGGGCATTGGAGAAAAGGCGGAATGGCGTTGGGAAAAAAAGGGGGTTTGGGAAAAAATGGGGAGGGGGTGTTTGGGAAAAAATGGGGAGAGGAGCTCTGGATAAAAGGAAGCTGGGACGCTGGGAAGAAGGGGGAGGGAGCTCTGAGAAAAAAAGGTAGGGGGTCGTTGCGAACAAGTAAGAGGGGTGTTGGAAGAATGGAGAGGGGTGCTAGGAAAAAAGGGGGAGGGGTGCTAGGGAAAAAGGAGGGGTTCTGAGAAAAGGGGGAAGGGTCTTGGGAAAAAGGGTGAAGGGGGCTCACGATCCCTATTTCACTATATCCCCTTTGCCACCCAACCCCATTCGGTTGATATTAAATGACATTCTCTTGAAATGTAAGCCATTATTTCTCCCCCACCCTCGCTTTTTTTTTAACCCCCACCCCCCATTTAAAAAAACCACTTAAATAAAAAAAAATTCACTGATTATTTCAGGCAGTAGTTTTCTCCGAGCAGTAATTAAAAAGATTTCTAATTAATACTTCATTAAAGATAATTACAATTATAATAGTGATAATAAAATCCAGTCATTTCTTCAATAATACAAATTTCTGGGGTCAATTCGATCAGTTTCAGTTATTGTGTTTGTCCCTTATCGATTTCATTCTGTCCGTCCACGTCCTCTCTCTCTCTCTCTCTCTCTCTCTCTCTCTCTCTCTCTCTCTCTCTCTGGTGTCAATTTTTTTTATTCCCAAGGTATTGTTAATACTTTTTCGTCAAATGGGTAACAGTATATTGAAAGCTAGCTATTCTCTCTCTATCTCTCTCTCTCGCTCTCTCTCTCCTCTCTCTCTCGTCTATTTTTATATTCCGGTTTTTTATGTTGGGGGGGGGGGGGGGGGCATTTTTTTCGAATGGTTAACAGAATATCGAAAGCTAGCGAGACCTTATGGGAATCTCTCTCTCTCTCTCTCTCTCTCTCTCTCTCTCTCATCGTCTCTCTCTCATCTACTCTCTCCTCTCTCCCTCTCTCTTTATTATATATATATATATATATATATATATATATATATATATATATATATATGTATATATATAGTAAATTTTTTACATTTTTACTGCCAAGGTTTTTGGTCATTATTTTAAACAGTTAACGGTATATTAAAAGAAAGAATCCTCTCTCTCCTCTTCTCTAGGAATCTCTCTCTCTCTTCTCTCTCTCCTCCTCTCTCTCTCTCGTGCATATTCATAAACTTCTGGGAATCATTTTTAATAAGTGGTCAGCAGAGTAATGAACACCTGCTATTCTCTCTCTCTCTCTCTCTCTCTCTCTCTCTCTCTCTCTATAAATGGTAAGCGAATAAGAGTGATTCAAGTTTTTCTCACATACGTTGTCTACACTAAAAGTGTTTTTATCTGATATCCTATTTCGATACAGGTCACGGAAATAATAACTTTTTTTTTTTCATTAAATACTGAGGCTTCTAACAGATATTTCAAAGATACGTCTGACAAGGCCAATCGTGTCCTTGTTAAAAGCATTATCTAAAGCACATTCCAAATAATTAATTTGCGTAAATCCATAGGGCTTCTCATTGTTAAGGCGTTTCCTAGCTTGCGTTCCAAATAATTCACTCGTTTACAACTGTAAATCTTGTTATTTCCAAAGGCGTTCCCTAGGGCTTTTACCATTTTCCAATATTTCATTTGCAAATACAATTGCTTAAATTTTCCAATTGTTAGTCGTTAAGGCTTTTTCTCTACCTTACATTTCAGGTAATTCATTTCTTTCCATCAGCAAATCTGCTCTCTCTCTAGCTTACATTCCAAATAATTCATTTGCTTACAATTGTAAATTTGCATTGTTAAGGCGTTTTCTACCTTACATTTCAGGGAATTCATTTGTTTCCATCCGCAAATCTGCTCTCTCTCTCTAGCTTACATTCCAAATAATTCATTTGCTTTCATTCGTAAATCTTTATTGTTAAGGCGTTCGCTAGCTTACATTCCAATAACTCATTCGCGTACCTTTGTACATCTTTTTTGTAAACCGGCAAAAATAAGGAGAAAGGTATTCATTGATGAAAATTATAAATGGCTGCCAAGAAAAAGACAACAGAACAAACAACTAACATCGGAAGTACTTTCCGAGATCTCTGGAAGATGCAACGAACGGCGCCAAAAAAATCGAATATTCTAGACATTCTGGCAACTTTCCCTTTAAAGCAGATCGATTCGTTTGTCCTTTCGTTCCTTCTATTAATGATTCGTTTGCTGGCAAAGTTTTTTGGTGTTATTGATCTCCGGTTTCGCTCGCTCGCCTCTCTCTCTCTCTCTCTCTCTCTCTCTCTCTCTCTCATTTAGTGAATTTCCACTGTGATTTGAATTATGTCACGGAAAGCAACAACAGCCTCTCTCTCTCTCCTCTCTCTCTCTCTCTCTCTCTCTCATTTAGTGAATTTCCACTCTGATTTCAATTATGTCACGGAAAGCAACAACAGCCTCTCTCTCTCTCTCTCTCTCTCTCTCTCTCTCTCAAATCTCTCGTCTCTCCTCTCTCTCTCTCTCTGTAAATTTTCCACTTTGATTTAAGAATTGTAAGTACGGTAAGCAAACAAACAGGCCTCTCTCTCTCTCTCTCTCTCTCTCTCTCTCTGTAAATTTCCACTTTGATTTGAATTATGTCACGGTAAGCAACAACAGCCTCTCTCTCTCTCTCTCTCTCTCTCTCTCTCCTTTTTTTGTAAATTTTCACTTTGATTTGAATTATGTCATAGAAAGAAACAAGTCTCTCTCTCTCTCTCTCTCTCTCTCTCTCTCTCTCTCTCTCTCTCTCTTTTGTTTTGTAAATTTTTCACTTTGATTGGAACTTATGTCATAGAAAGAAAACAAGTTCTCCTCTCTCCTCTCTCTCTCTCTTCTCTCTCTTCTCATTCCTTCTCCCTCTCTCTCTCTCTCTGTCTAGAATTTCTTCTTTGAATAGCGTAGTGTCAAAAAAGGCAGTACCACAGAGATTCTCTCTCTCTCTCTCTCTCTCTCTCTCTCTCTCTCTCTCTCTCTCTCTCAGACCATAATGTCATAGAATTAACAGTCCATACCAAAGCAAGTGAAAACAGAGATAAGCAAGAAATGAAAAGTGGGAAGGATATGGAAAATACAACTTCTACAGTTAAAAATATAAAATGGGTCAGAAATAAATGAAGAATTAAACAAAGATTGGGATAACATTTTCGTAAGTGATGACATAAGGGTAAATACGGAGATATTATATAAAATATTAGAGAAAATAGTGGATAAATATATACCGAAGAAGAACAGTAAACATCAGTCATGCATACCAAGAGACAGAAGGATCTTGTTCCAGAAAATCAGAAAGTGGAAAAAAGGTCTTGCAAAAGAAAAAAATGCATGGAAAGTTATAGAACTAAAAACTATGATAGAAAATGCAGCACAAAAGATTATACAATCAAAAGAAAATGAAAAACGGGACTTGGAAGAAAAAACCCTAATAAATATCAAGCAAAACCCCAAACTATTATACTCATACGCGAAAAAGATGAATAAAAGAAGAATAGAAATTGGCCCTCTAAGAACTGAAGGGAGATTAACGAATGAAAAAAAAGGAATAAAATTGGCAACATATTGGCAGAACGATATAAGAGAGAATTCACCCTAGAATAGATAATGAAGATAATGATATAGAAGTAAGGGACGAAAATAGTGAATATTTAGCTGACATAGATATTAATGAAGCTGATATTGTGCAGGCTATTAATGAAATTAAAAATGGAGCTGCAGCAGGGCCTGATGGCATTCCTGCTATTTTGTTAAAGAAAGTAGTTCATTCTATCACAAAGCCACTTGCAATATCATTAAGACAAAGTGTAGATACAGGCAAGATTTATGATGAGCACAAATTAGCATATATTACCCCTACTTTCAAAAGTGGATCAAGACTAGAGGCAAGTAATTATAGGCCTGTGAGTCTAACATCACATATTATGAAAGTTGTATGAAAGGGTAATGAAGAAAAATATTATGAAACATTTAATAAAAAATAACTTGTTTAATATAGGACAACATGGTTTCGTACCAGGAAAAAGTACACAAACCCAATTGTTAGTCCACCATGAGAACATATTCAAAAATATGAAAAGCGGAAATGAAACAGATGTGGTTTATCTAGACTTTGCAAAAGCTTTTGACAAAGTAGACCATAATATATTAGCGAAGAAAATGAGAAAACACAATATCGTGGATAAAGTAGGAAGATGGTTAAAAGAATTTTTACACAACAGAAAACAGATAGTTATTGCAAATGATGAGAAATCGGATGAAGCCAAGGTAATATCCGGTGTGCCACAAGGTACGGTGTTAGCTGCAATACTGTTTGTTATTATGATTGAAGACATAGACAGTAATGTTAAGGATTCGGTATTGAGTAGTTTCGCTGATGACACAAGAATAAGTAGAGAAATTACTTGTGATGAAGATAGGAACGCTCTACAAAGAGACTTTAACAAAGTATATGATTGAGCAGAGGTAAATAGGATGGTATTTAACTCTGATAAATTTGAATCAATAAATTATGGAGACAGAGAAGGAAAGCTATATGCATATAGGGGACTAATAATGAGACAATCACAAATAAGGAAGCAGTTAAAGACCTTGGTGTGATGATGAATAGGAAAACAACATGTTATTGCAATGATCAAATAGCAATTCTTTTGGCAAAATGTAAAGCAAAAATGGGAATGTTGTTGCGGCACTTCAAAACAAAAAAGAAAAAGCTGAAAACACTAGATTATCTTTATAAAATATATGTTCGTAGTCCACTTGAATATTGCAATATAATATGGTACCCACACTATCAACACAAATAGAGAGTGTACAAAGGTCCTTCACAGCTAGAATAGAAGAAGTTAAGGACCTTGACTACTGGGAAAGACTACAATCCTTAAAATTATATAGTCTAGAAAGGAGAAGAGAACGCTACATGATAATTCAGGCATGGAAACAGATAGAAGGAATAGCAGAAAACATCATGGAACTAAAAATATCAGAAAGAGCAAGCAGAGGTAGATTAATAGTGCCCAAAACTATACCAGGAAAAATAAGGAAAGCACACAGGACATTAATCCACTACGCACCAGCATCGATAATGCAGCGTCTATTCAATGCGTTGCCAGCTCATCTGACGAATATATCAGGAGTGAGCGTAGATGTGTTTAAGAATAAGCTCGACAAATATCTAAACTGCATCCCAGACCATCCAAGATTGGAAGATGCAAAATATACCGGAAGATGTACTAGCAACTCTCTGGTAGACATTAGAGGTGCCTCACACTGAGGGACCTAGGGCAACCCGAACGAACTGTAAGGTCTGTAAGGTCTGTAAGGTCTCTCTTTCATTTACTGAATTTCTTCTTAGATTCGAGTAATGCCACAGAAAGCAAGAGAGAGAAGGAAGTAATATCTTAGGTTTATTTAATATTTTTGGGGGGGAAAGGGGGTGGGGGGAAAACAGTAGAGGGTTGGGTTAGGGTGTAATAAATACTTCATCCCTAGTTTGTGAAGAAAACTGTTCAAATTCTTTCCCCTTCTCAGAATATTTTTTATAAATATCAATGTAAGATATAAAGGATTGGTAATTTCACATAAAGATACTTTAGTACGAAAAAGATCTCTAGAGGCCTGTTCACAAAAGGCAAATGCAAATAAAGATAAAATTCGATTGCTTATTGTCTCGGTAATCAAATAAAGAAAAATACGAACCAACAAAGAAAGTAGTCTAACTAACCAACAATAGCGGCGTCTCTCATTCGGTAGTACACAATGAGGTACCTGAATCATTGGTGTGTACAAGGATACTGGATTAGCAAACGAATGGAAATCAAGATCTTCGCATAATGAAACTTTCAGCCTGTCATTATAAAACTGCCTGATCCGAATCATCCCTCTGGTTGAAATAGATTGACAGAATAAAGCCAGTTGCCCATGAGATGCGAGGAGAGGAGAAAGTGGTACTATATATTCTTTGTTTCGTCGATTCAAGGATTATTATTTGCACATCTACAATGCTAGTTATAAGTCTCTCTCTCTCTCTCTCTCTCTCTCTCTCTCTCTCTCTCTCCTTATTTATTGAGTTTCCTCTTTAAATTGAGTAATGTCGCAGAAATATACAACCAACTCTCTCTCTCTCTCTCTCTCTCTCTCTCTCTCTCTTTCTTGGGGGTCTACTTTCATATTATGTAATCAGACTAATGTAAATTTTCAGACTTCACAAAAATATGTACCTGTCAAACGGGCGTAAAATTAAATAGTCATTTATAAGTGACAACTAGTAAATAAGAAGAATAATAAAATCGAAAAAAAAACCGCCAAATCCTGAGTTAAGATTTGCGTTATCTTGAACAATTATAACAACATTGTCAAACATTTTACTTGAAATCTAAACTTTGCCGATTACCAGGGAACCATCTCAAGATAAACGATAACTCGGACAAACATCTCAACAGATAACATTTATTAATCGATTAGATAACGGCTTACAGACCTTGTAGAACGCAAAGTTCACCGATAACAGATAAGAGAAAACAGATAGCGGGACCAGTCATGAGTCACCGCCGACTGGTCACCAGAAGTTCTCTCTGTAGCAGTGACCAGGGTCTCGACAGTGACCATTATTAGGTCCTGGAGACAAGAGAGACCTTTTCTCGAGACAGTATTGGGGAAAAGGCACCAATTACACCGATCTGGACGGTAGTAATGTTTCGACGACTTTCGAACTTTGAGAAACTTGAGATCTCGCGAACTGTCATTTGATGAGTCACACTGAAGAAGAATGAAAGAGAGAGAGAGAGAGAGAGAGATGTATATGGCTTTATTTTCAGGTTCAAGAGGTATCCATAAGAGAGAGACAGAGAGAGGGAGGGGCAGAGAAAAGGGAGACAGAGGGAGGGGGAGACAGAAAAGCGAGACAGAGAGAGGGAGAGACAGAGAAAAGAAAGAGAGAGAGAGAGGTACATGGCTTTATTTTCAGGTTCAAGAGTATTCCAGAAAAGGAGAGAGAGAGAGAGAGAGAGAGAGAGAGAAAAGAGAGAGAGAGAGAGAAAGAGAGAGAGAGAGAGAGAGAGACGTAGAGAGGTACACGGTTTTTTTCAGGTTCAAAAGGAATCCGTAAGAGAGAGACAGAGAGAGGGAGAGACAGAGAAAAGCGAGACAGAGAGAGAGACGCGGCTTTATTTTCAGGTTCAAGATGACACTGAGGGGAGAGAGAGAGAGAGAGAGAGAGAGAGAGAGAGAGAGCCAAACACAACATCTGGCACGGACTCTGCTCTCGAACGAGTTTACAGTGAGACTCAGTCCTCTAAATAAATAAAAAAAACAACAAAAATAAACAAATAAAAATGGGTGTCAATAATCTTAGGTCCTTGGATTATGATACACCCTTCCCATCAAATGAAGACTAGAAGGGGACTATGGGAACACAGAAGAAGGGATATTTTTTTTCAAATAAGTTCAGAAGATTTCCTTTACTCTCAGGGAAAAGAAAATTAGGATTGTCATTTTATTTATCAATGAGTAATATATGGTTCACTGTAATACGCGATGCAGCACCATGTTAATCGCGATACAAATGAAATTAAAATACTTCACTGAATGTATCTTTATCCGAAACACAATTAAAAGCAGAACACACTCTACGCAATAAATGAACCTTCTCTCCATTTTTATATTTGGGGAACTGAAACATGAAATGCCATGGATTTAAAAAAAATGAAAAAAATAAAAACTAAATCGCATTCAGAATTGGGTCACTGATTAATTGGTCAAAAAATTCCCGTAATAAAAAGAATAGGGTTGGAATAATAACTATTTTGGAATAATAACTATTTGTCAGCAAAAGCGCAAACCTCTGGGCGCAGAGGTTATAATCCGGAAAATTGGAATTTTTTTTTATTAACTTTTAACGGTTGATTACTATTTTTTCCAAACTTCACCTGACAAGTGGAAAAATTAGCTAAATATTCCCTTTGGAATTAGGATGCCACATCGGATTATAAATGAATAATCATTCGTGGGCAATCATTCATGGGGATGTGAGACAGACACACAGACATACATATATGCAGACAGAGTACTCAAAATTACGGAAATTTTATAATAGTCGAGTGGATAGTTTACTTAGAATAAAAAACTAAATGTAATTACTTAGTAGTAGTCTCATGTTTCGCAAATTAGTTTCATGACAACTAAGCATTCTCTCTCTCTCTCTCTCTCTCTCTCTCTCTCTGCCTTGTGTGTTTTTATACTGTGTTATATAACAGATATTTCTATTATTATTATTATTACTCGGTAGTAGCACTGAAAAACTGGAACCAATTCGCGTGGTCTCCAAGAATCTTTAGTATGCAGAAATTTAATTCATAGCAGTAAAAAAATCCAGTTTGTTAATGTTAGTCTTCTCTCTCTCTCTCTCTCTCTCTCTCTCTCTCTCTCTCTCTCCTTAACAAAATTACTTTCTGCGACTTAGTGACATCTCCATGATATATATATATATATTATATATTATATATAATAGTATATATATTATATATATATATATATATATATATATATTTACTGTATATATAACTCCTTCCCATGTCGCAGCCATCTTTAATCGTCTCTGTACCTTGATTTCCTCCTCGTCTCTCTTTCTCTGTCTCTCCCTTTCTTCCCTTCAAGGTCTCTCTCTCTCTCTCTCTCTCTCCCCTTTACCCTTCGTTCTTTGTTCCCTATTTCCTGAACGTTACAACCTCACCCCACCACCCCATGGTTCCTTTCCATTGGACCACACCACCAGGCTCCCCCTCAACCCCCCCCCCCCCCCCCCACCAACCCCAAGAAAGTTCCCTCCTGTCCCCTTCCCCTTTCCCTCCTCTCACCTCCCTCCTCCTCCATTCCCCCCTCCCCCTCCTTCCTCCCACCTCCCCTCCCCTCTTCTCCGTTGCACCCTCCGAGAATTTTCCCTTTTTAAACTGACCTTTCAAAGGTGCCTCCTGTTCGCCGCCCCAGTCTTTGTTTGTTCTAAGTAAGTTTTGCGCTTAATCTTCGCTGCAATTCGGGCGATAAAAATGAATAATCATAGTCCAGCAGAGAGAGAGAGAGAGAGAGAGAGAGAGAGAGAGAGGGGTGGGGGTGGGGGGGGGAGAGAGAATTTGCGTGACAATTCCTCCTTATTTTTTGTTCTCCCTCTATTATGTTCTGTTTAATGGAAAGCGATTTAGAAATTTCATGGCGTTTGAATGTTATTCTCTGATTTGATTGCCAGAATTAAATGTATGTATGTATGTATATATGTATGATGTATGTATGATATATATATATATAGATATATTATATACTATATGATGTTATATATATAGAGATATACTAATATATATATAATATATATATATATATATATATTAATATATATACATACTATATATTTATATATATGTGTAATTATAATTATATATTATATAATAGGTCTATATTTATATATACTCCTATTTGTGTGTACATAATTCATATAGCATATATTGATATTCATATACATATGCACATACATACTCACAACATATATACACGTATATACGTATATGTATGCATATAAATGAAACTAATTTTATCACATCACCATGATTAATATACGAGCATTTAGCAATAAATGACCTTCAATATCTCGGAATGAATATATTTTCATATATGAACCGACTGGAAAATTTTTTTTTTAAGAAATTCGTCGGCTCATGGACTCAGACCACAGGAACCAAGAATTCAAGACGTACACTGGCGCGCTTTAACCAACAGGTTAACATATAAGAAAATATATCATTCGAGTTAGAGGCGAATTACATAATAAAGGACATTTGTAGTCTAATGCTTATATATATATATATATATATATATATATATATATATATATATATATATGTATATATAACATATATATATATATATGTATATATATATATATATATATATATGATATATATCATATATATGTATATATATAACATAGATATGATATACATATATATATATATCATATATACATATATATATATATATATATGTATATGTATTATGTATATATATATATATATATATATATATATATATATATATATATATATATATGTGTGTGTGTGTGTGTGTGTGTGTGTGTGTGTGTGTAATATCACATTACTATTTCTTCGAAAATAACTAATAAACTATTCAGCACACGACGCATACACGAAGGAATAAATTCCGTTAATCTCCGTCACCGCAATGAGAAATGAAATACCCATCTCGAAGAAGCTATTTAACTCAAAAGACGCCCTTCGGAAGTCCCAGCGAGTCTCTCCTACATCCCCTCCGGCAGTAATATTAGGGCCTCCTCCACTGATGCCTCCAGATTTTTAGCCTCCAACGCTGAACCTTGTCTTAAATCCTCAGCGCACCTTCTCGTTCCTTTAGGTACTTGATTCTTTATAGTATTTCAAAGGCTTTTCCTCATCTACATATTTATCAAACCTTTTTTTTCATTCATCATTATCTTTTTTTTCTTGTTAATTGTCCACTATCCTTTCCTATAACCTATTCACTTTCTTCTCTTAACCTATTTTCTCTTATGTCGTACCTATTCAGTCTTGTGGCTAACCTCGTAACTGAATATGTTTATAGATTCAAATCTATTCTCATGTAATTTTAAGTGTATCTTTATTGCGTCTGTTCTCAAAATACCTTTTCGCCTATCCTCTTATGAAGTTTCGTTATATAGCATTGAACAGGTATTTGGAGATGAAGCTGCTACCCCCACATCCACCTCTCAGCATTGGTTGCAATCCACACTTGTCAACTACCCGATAAATTAATTCGTTACTTCAAACGAAGGTGAAGATGCGTTCAGGCAACTTCTGGAATCTGGCGAGAGAAGCTTCCCAACCAATGAAATACGAGGAAATCTAACGAAACTTCATAATAAGAAAGGATAGGAGAAAGGTTATTTTGAAAACAGACACAATAAACGAACGCTTAAAACTAAAGAAGAGATTGAACGCTATAAATATACTCAGGAAAAGGTATACAATAACGGATTGGCTATGAGACGGAATACTCATAGATAAAGCATGAGGAAATATGTAAAGATAAGAAAATAATAAAGTTATAGTTAAAAACTCCAAAGGAAAAGAAAGATAGTGATGAATGAGAAAAAGGCTTGATAAATCAACCCTCTACCTCAAGATGTAATTCGGTTGACAAAATTGATAAAACGAAACGATTATATTAGTGCTAATGCACAGGGATTTTTACTGTACATCTTAGGCAAAATGTACTGCGTAGTAAGACAATAGGTCATTCACTAATTCACACACGTATCATCTGATATTCGAGATCATATCCAACAATAGAAGTCCAGAGTAAATTTAAAGAAGTTTGTTTGCTTGTATGGTGTTTTTACGTTGGATGGAACCAATGGTTATTCAGCAACGGGACCAACGGCTTTACGTGACTTCCAAACCACGTCGAGAGTGAACTTCTGTCACCAGAAATACAGATCTCTAACACTTCAATGGAATGCCCGAGAATCGAACTCGCGGCCACCAAGGTGGCAGGCCAACAAAATTTAAGGTAACGTCTGGACCACTGGATCAAAATGGACCACTAAATCCCACGGCCACTCCAAAAAGGTAAGCGAATCAGTAAAATATCAAATCAGAAGGGCTCTTAAAATGCCTTTTTTTTTTCAGCAGGGGAACAGAAAAAAAATCATAAAACAATATTAAAATGAAGAATTAAATTTTATATGACACATATTAATTTCTTTCAGATAATAAATTAACTCATAACTACCGTCCTCACATTTTTTTCCTACTGACGGAGAAACAGAAGCCCCTTTACACTAAGAAAGGAGAGAGAGAGAGAGAGAGAGAGAGAGAGAGAGAGAGAGAGAGAGAGAGAGAACTTGGCAAACACCAGTACAATAAAAAGTTATGCCTTTTTAATGAATATAAGAGCACGCTATCGTACAACCTGTTGTTTTACTTTCAGTGATGTGATAACGCGACATCAGAGACACATGTTAAATATGCGCATGCGCGTCGAAAGTGTCGTATACTGATGCTGTTGTACTTGTGTTCTAACTAAAACAGCTGCAGTACACGTACGTATCGGAATCTATCTTTTTAATATGTATAATTAACCTAGAAAAGGTTTTTAAAAATGATAAATATTCAGCACATATCTAAAAAAAAACTAATATGCTAAATCCCTTACAAAGTTCTAAGCGACAGATTTAAGGTAAACTATTTCCTTACTTATTCGTATTTTTGAAAATTTATCTCTCTCTCTCTCTCTCTCTCTTTTATCTCTCTCTCTCTCTCTCTCTCTCTCTCTCTCTCTCTCTCCTGATCGTGTGTATTCTCTGTTCGTCGTATAAAAAATTAGTGTCTCGTCAAATATTGCTTTATGACGTACTATTTTCGTTCATGGTTCAGCTAAAACAGGGCGGCCATGAGCATCTATAATGCATTTATGTGAAATAAAGGGCATGTTAAACAGTACAGAAAAATAATTTTTAACAAAATATAGAGTGTGTTTTTTTTTTTTTCGTTGGTGAAACAACACTATCTGACCGCAGATTTTAGCAGGCGCTCCGAGTAAGGTGGAGGCCGGATCACGCCTTTTTTACTATAATATTCACTTCCATTCTCTCCACACAACCAGACACCTTCAAGATGTTTATATTCGTCATTCCATCTATGCTAACTTTTCTTATGGCTTCTCTGTATTTCTCTTACTTTCTATCTATTCAGCCTGATTTATGTATACTGATCATTCGATAACATCAACTTATTAATTATATATTAATGATATTGACTTTTATTTGCACACAGAGAGACACATATTGCCTGTTGTGTGTTAAAAAACTGAATTAATAAAAACATTATGCATTATACAATATATATATATATATATATACATACACATATATAAAATATATATATATATATATATATGGTATATATACATATATACATACATTTATATATATTTATATATATATATATATATATATCTCATATATAAAATATAATATATATATATATAAATATATATATATATATATATATATATAATTGACATTAGAAAAGTCTCCCGCCTCCCAGCATCCTTCGTAATCATCTCTTTCTCTCTTTCTCTCTCTATCTCTCTCTCCACCTCCTCCCTCACCCTTCTCCAAATGATGCTGCCAGACCAGACCAGCAATTCACTCTCTCTCATCTCTCTCTCTCGTCTTCGTCTCCCCTCTTCCCCAGAATCTCCCAGCGTATCTCCCCTTCCTTTAGGGAAAGGTACATCGGCTCCTTCTTCCCCTCTCTCTCTCTCTCTCTCCTCTCTCTTCATCTCTCCTCTCTTCTCCAATCCTCTCTCTCTCTCTCTCTCCCCTTCCGAGGGGGAGTCGTCGGTAGAAAATCGAAATGGGTTTAAAAAATCGAAACTTCTGCTTAATGGTTAGATGAGGGGTCTGAGAGAGAGAGAGAGAGAGAGAGAGAGAGAGAGAGAGACTAAGGGGTGGAGATAAAATCAACGAAGAAAGGGTGGGGACGAAGAAGAGGCCAACCCCCAAAAAAAAAAAAAATTAAATAATAAAAGGAAAGCACGCGAGACAAACAGACACAGACAGACAGAGAGCGAAAATGACTTCCTTACTCATCGAAGTAGAAAAATCTTAGAAGCAAGAATGACGGTACGAAAAAGACTCAAAGAGATAAAAGAGAGGACGAAGCAAAAGCGTTTTTATAAATTAGGTTTATATATATATATAGCTTTATATAATATATATATATATATATATATATATATACATATGTAAGTGTTTACATAATAAAAATATGGAATGTTAGTCCATATATATAAAAGAATAAAACTAAAGAGGTCAACCAGATTGCTTGCAGGAATGTGATCAGACTAGAGACGCTAAAGATGACGTATACAATAAGTATGTAGGCTAAGATAACATGCCGTCACCTGTAGTCACTCAATTGTTTATAAACATTAGTCCAAGCTCCCTGCTTGAGACAAACTACCCCGACCTATATTCAAACGGCTACGTGATCTGTAGCGTGTCTCATTTGATTGTGTGTTCGTATGAAACTATGTCATCTGATAGTATGTTCATATGTTCGAACTACTGTCTGTTCCTTCATAAACTTGTAACAGAGATGGTAGACAGGCAGAACAGTGTTAGCTATCGTCATTAGAAGACCTGTACCTCTTTACCTAAGCTTTATCATGTAGAGGAATAGGATTAGCCATCATCATTGGCAGAAGCGATCAAGCTATCGTCATAGAAAGAACTTGTACGATCATACCTGATCTTCATCATGTAAAACTTCAGAAGAATATACTATTTTTATACCTTGTGGTTTTTCTACAAGAACCTCACCGAACCATGAGTTTAAACACATCGTCGTAAAGATAATACCGACTTCGTAAGTGATCTACAAAACCCCAGACACTCCATTGAAGATGGAAGTGCAATACCAACCGACTTAGCGTATAGATTATCGCTAGTCTAACATTACATCATAGGGCGCCTTAAAATACAAGGCACTAGCCCTAATATTGGTGGCCAGCGGACCAGAAGAACTCTACAACGTCCTACGAAGAAAAAACAGAATAATAAATCATGAAGTCAACGACGACGAAAGCAGCAGATTCTTCAAGCAACCTAGTCATCATTCATTGTGAGCGACTTCAGAAAACAACAAGATTCGTCAAGCAACTTAGTATCATCGTTTAGTGAATAACTTCAAGAAACAAAACCGACGTGTCCCCTTTTCCTACTACGGCAACGGAAGCTTCGTCTCTCATTAGAATCATTCAAGAAAACATCGTTAGTGAGCGTTTCCGGCACTGCAAGAAACAAATATATTATATATATATCATATATATATTATACATATATATTTATATTATAC
>NC_087210.1:75611616-75626616 GCF_015104395.2 Macrobrachium nipponense | reverse complement strand
GCGCTAATAATTGTTCCGATATTAATGCGTATTCCGAACTCCTCGCGCAATATGTCATTATAAGGCAATTCGCATTTCCCTTTCAAAATAGTGGGACAAATATTGACCAATAAGAGGAATTTTCCGATATTGCTTAATTAAGGACAGCCATTGGGACCAGCATTGTTACTGGTCATGTTACCTGAAAAGGAGAGAGAGAGAGAGAGAGAGAGAGAGAGAGAGAGACGGCTGCGGCTGATATATACGTACCTGAAGAGGAGGGAAATATTCGAAGTGTATCTATAAACGATAGTTTACGCTCATTGAAAAAAAATATTGATTATATATATATATAAAAAATTATATGTAATTATGATCGTTACATGAAAGTGCTCTTTCTCACCATTTAATGATGGCATGTCCTTAAAACTAATATATATAATATATATATATATATATATATATATATATATATATATATATATATATATGTAGCTTTTTCTTTGCTTTCGGGGCTTACTTACACAAATAGGTTTGATATCGTTGCAAGTTTTCAACTCATAATTTGAAACATTCATTCTCTCTCTCTCTCTCTCTGTCTCTGTCTCTCTCTCTCTCTCTCTCTATGGAAATAAGGATAATCATACTATAATGAATTTAAAGCCAAGATTCACTGGTTATTTTTTTAAATTCCTTGGCTTTATAATGTTCATGAGAGGTCAATAAACTATATAAATCATCTGTACTATACAACATATATATATATATATATATATATATATATATATATATATATATATATATATATATATATATATGTATATATATATAAAGGTTTTTTGCCACGAAGGAAAACATGAAAAAAGCGAGATAGCCGAGTACTTTCGGTCTTGTTCCGACCCTTTACTAAGGCAAACTGATTTTACAGAGGAAAACATAGTCAAAAGAAGGCTTAATATCCAAACTGACACTATAAGATTAGCAATAAGGTCGATTTCACTCTACCTTATTGCTAATCTTGTAGTGTCAGTTTGGATAGTCCTTCTTTTGACTATGTTTTCCTCTGTAAAATCAGTTTGCCTTAGTAAAGGGTAGGAACAAGACCGAAAGTACTCGGATATCACGCTTTTTCCTTTTTTTTCCTTTGTGGCGAAAAACCTTTATTTATACATAGCATCACGTTTTATATACTTCGTGATCAAGTTATTCTATATATATATATCATATATTTATATATACGTATATATATATATATATATATATATATATATATATATATATATCTATATATATATATATAATCATTTTTAGTAGTCTATGTAATTTTTATGCTAGAAAAGTGCTTCGTAGAGACTTTTCTTAAAAAAAAAAAAGAGCATGTTTATTTTCATAAAAAGAAATATAAAAAAAACGTTGGTTTTCTCGTGCTATGAAGAAACAAAGCTGTAACCAATAATCAACTTGTTTGGTGCACAGGCGGCATGCTTTGCCGATAAAGTAGAAAAAAAAAAAAAACAAAAACTACACTCCAGGAGGCAGCAGGTTTTATCTGGACACTCCTTCGCCACACTCCTAAAATATACAATATCCTATGAAGGTTTTGGTGAATAATCAGCAATACTATCAATAGAGTAATTAACTTAATGGTGGTTAAACGTAAGGATATATTTTTTTTTAATAACGGAAAGGAATAAGATTGCCGGGAGTACTGATATTAATGAGATTATTTTACCTTTAAGTATCACTTTTATAAGTATCGGGAATCCAACTCCGTTTTTGTGTAGGGGGCAAAGGGGGTGGGGGTGGGGGGGGGGCGGATATTAGCATAGTTTCCACAATGGAGGTTTTAATGACGGCATTCTTTGCCGCCTAATGTTAGGTCACCTTTGTGATAGTTCAGAAAAACGTCTTATACTGTCCGTCGTGTGTGAGGGCCATTTGATAACAGCACTGAGTCTAGTTAACAGAATTTCCAGTTAACAAATTTAGCTTTCTTTCTTTTAATTCTAACATTCTAATTTGTTGAAGAAGCTTCTTTAACTTTTCTGCTAAAGGTTTCTCAAGGCTAGACATCTATCCACTTCATTTTTTTTATCACCAAAATTCTTTGGGGTATCTATCATTTCATTAACACAGGGAATTTCATGCCGTTAGTCCTTAGTCTCAAATCGTCTCAAATCATAAAGGCAATTCCTACCTTTCCTCCCTTTTCTTAGAAAATGTTGGCTTTTGAGAATATCATACTGTTTATATAACTAAAATAGTTGAAGTGCAAATGTTCGCTTGATTTGGTTTAAAGACGTACAGGCTTTAATAGATTCACATCAACCGTGCACCTGATGTCTAGGCCAGTCCCTTACGACGCTCCTGATTGGCTGTTGATAAGCCAATCATGGGGCTGGAAATACTCACTCTCGAGAGAGATTTCACATAGGCAGGATGTATGTTCCACCTCTCCTGAGGGATACATTTGAAAGACGTATTCAGGAGGGGTGGAACATGCATCCTGCCTTTGTGAACTCTCTCGAGAGACAGTCCTGTGATTGGCTTCTCAACAGCCAATCAGGCGCGCTGTAAGGGACTGGCCTAGACATCAGATGCACGGTTGATGTGAATCAACTATACATCAAGCCAAGCACCGGGACACTTTCGGCCACTCAGCGTTTAAGACAGGTGAAAAGAGGGGAGTATGAGTGGTTGGACAGCAAAATGAATAGATCCAGAAAATATATGAAATAAATTAACCGAATATAAAATCTAGGCCAAAGGCCAAGCACTGGGACCTACGAGGTCATTCAGCGCTGATAAGGAAATTGACGGTGAAAGGTTTGAAAGGTGTAACAGGAGGAAAACCTCAAAGCAGTTGCACTATGAATCAAGCATTAGGAGAAGGGTGGAAAGTAAGATGGAAGAAAGTGTATATGAAAGGAGGTACAGTAAAAGGAACGAAAGTGGTTGCAGCTATAGGGGCCGAAGGCACGCTGCAAAGAACCTTATGGGTAATGACTACAGTGCAGCGCATGAGGTCCACTGACGGCACTACCCTCCTACGGGGAGAAAATGAAACAAGGTACAAGGATAGGAAAGTGGTATAGGGAGAAAATTCCATAGGCTGGACACCAAGACTGAAGAAAGGAAGTGGGGACGGAGGTACAGTAAGACACAAAAGCGGGTGCAGCTAAGGGCCCGAAGGGACGCTGTCAACACCCTTCAAGTAACGCCTACGGTGCACAACGTGGGGTGCACTGAAAGCGCTTAATCCCTACCGGGGTACAAATGTTTGCGAGGTTCTTTACAGATTAGTGATGAGTGTACGACGCGAATTTCATGAATACTCTCAAGAGATCACTTTGGTGCAATTAGTTTTTAAGAACACCTTCAACGTATGCTTATGTGATGCTAATGTGACAGACGTCATTATTTCTGTAATTGGCAACTCGCATGATGGTCCAACTGCGATATTTTATTATTGATCGTACGCAGTTTGTGTTGTGGCTTTGAGAATTGCACTAAATACCTTGAATGTCTTGCATATCCCAAGGAAGAGACCTTACCGCAATTATAAAAAACATCTAATTTCCCAAATCTTAATTATGTCATTGACATTTCATGAACTACCTTTAGAACAACAGCAATTGAAAGCTACTTCAAGTAAAAAATAATCTAAATTGGTAGCTCAAATATCCCCTTTTCATTTATGACGATGTTCAACAGAATCCATTATAGTTTAGTTCACTTTACTTTATGAAAATAATACTTTTTATTGGATTAAGACCAATACTTATTCTAATATTCTGCATCTTCAATAAGAAAATAATACTAAGCTTTTATTACATTCTGCGACACCACTTAAAGAGAAAGCGTAATCTTATACGGCTTAGAATTCAAGACCTCAATTTCTTTCATTATTAAGGTAAGTAAACTGAGGTTCTGCGCATCTACCAAACCACAACCGTTTTTTATATTATGACAACAACCTTATAGGCTTAATGGACACTACGGCATCGCCGTTAATTGTGCTATAAAAGCCTTGTAAACCACAGAAAGAAGGGAATTCCTTCATTCCTTCATACGCAACCGAGGTGTCTCATAAGATCAGCCTTAAATGTAAAAGTTTATGTTTATTTAAAGGGTCAATCTGATTCCTCTGCACAATCTGACCATTTTACAAACAAGGTTCTACATATTCGGTCCATTTCATGAATAACGCTCTATATATTCAGTCCATTTCATGAATAACGTTCTACACATTTCGGGCCATTTAATGAATAACGCTCTATACATTCGGGCCATTTCATAAATAAGGTTATATACATTCGGTCCATTTCATGAATGATGTTCTATACATTACAGCCATTTCAAGAACAACGTTCTACGCATTCGGGCTATTTCATGAATAACGTTCTATAAATTCTGGCTATTTCATAAATAAGGTTCTATACATTATGACCATTTCATGAATAAATGAGTTTCTCCATTTTAATTGTTACCTTTGCTTAATTTTTTTTTTCATTATATTTTCATTATTGTTTCATGTGGAGATTTAAAAGGTTAATAGTAGTTGAGAACGTGCATATGCAAATTATTATCTTTAACCAAAGTTTGGTATGAATTTTAATAGTTATTCTTTTCATTATTGTTTTTGTTTTTATTATATTCATTATTATTGCTTCACGTAGAGATTAGAATGCAGTCTTAGTTAAAACCAGACATCAAAATTATCATCTTTAACTACAGTTTTGCAAAGACAAATCATAAACTCTTAAAAAACACTGGACGTGAATCAGTTGCTCTTCCAGACTAGAGTAAAGTATTTCGATCGACAAGGTTAACGGAACTCCGCTGGCCAGTCCTGAAGGCAATAAACAAATAAACAAATAAAATGTAAAGACACTGACCAGAATTGTAATTGTAGTCTTTCCACAGCACTGGTTATTGCTTAATGATCAGGTCATATACCGAGAAATTACACGAATCGCAAGACTTTTCTCGAGCACGATGTGAAAAAATATTGTCCTGACTTTTAATTTCATGGACAACGTGTACCTAAATTCTTTCAACGCACACACACATAAATATACATGTCTGTTGTATGTGCGTCTGTACGTATACAACATACCTACCTACAAGAAATGTATGTCTGTGTATAGACTTCACGGCGGCAAACCTTCGCGTCCGCACATTCAAATTGGTATATTTATAAGTATATACATTAAGTCCATATTCTAAAGGCAACTATTCACACATTCAAATTTGTATATTTGAATATACATAAAGTCCATAGGTTAAAGGCAACTACTATTGACACATTCAAATTTGGATATCTAAATATAAATAAAGTCCATAAGCTATAAGGCAATTTCGTATCTATTTCCTGAAACGCCTACTATAACACCTATCAGCTTTCGAGATGGAGGCGATGTATTCTTCACATCCACCGCATCCACGTGAACTTTAGGGGTGATTTTTAATTCATCCTTACGTAGAGGCAGACCTGCGCAGGCGCGCACACAGTTACGGCCCAAGTCGATGCAACAGTTCCTCTCCTTTTTTTACTTGAAAGTATTATTATTACAGGTCTGTATATTTTTTTTTCTTTATAATTTCTTAACGATCGGAAGAGAGGCGTGATTTTTATCACATGCGTAACTTTCAATACGCAGGGAGCCTTGTTAAGGGAATAGCGACTCCACTCTCTTTTCAATCCATTCAGTCTCTCTCTCTCTCTCTCTCTCTCTCTCTCTCTCTCTCACTGCGGTTTTAGAGGTAAATTTCTCGAAAAGCAAAGGGCATTACTCTTAGAGGAGAGAGAGAGAGAAAATTTATAAGAATTAATGATTGTGCTACAACTTTATTTTTTCAATTACGCTTAAAGCTTTCCAGTCACGTAATTCCAGACTCGTATTTTAAAAATATTTTAGGCAATATTAACATACAACATTAGTATTCCGATTCCTTTTGACTTTGTAGACCTGACGAAACTGTCATTAATTAGAAGGTAATATACACGAGGTTACCGAGTTACTCTTGGGAACCTTTCATTTATGAATTTATTTTATTCATTTATTTATCCATTTATTATTTCTTTATTATACAGACTGCTCAAGATGCAGGATGCCAGTGCTGACGATGAGAGCTTGATTTAATGAATATTTATTCAATAAATAAGCTAATGAATATATAAATAAATATTATGAATAACATGAATAATCGAATATTAAAATAATTACAAGGAATAGCAACCAGAAATGATAGCCTGTAATCGTCATGAATTTGTATTCGTTAATAATATATATATATATATATATATATATATATATAATCTTTATATCTATATATATATGTATAATATATTATATATATATATGTATGTATATATATATATATAGTATATATATATATATATATATATATATTATATATATATATATATATATATTATAATATCTGATGCAAGTTCACACCTCGTCGAGGGCCTCCTATTTTCAGTCATAATTTCGTACCGACAACGGACCACTTACGCCTCTCTCTCTCTTTCTCTCTCTCTCCTTTTTGGCACAATTTTCAAAATCCTTCATTCCAAAATGACTTTCTGCAGTTACAGATAATATAATTTTAGAGGCCGTTGCATCCGAACAAGACTGCAATGACACAGACTTTCCAAATAAAAAGTCTCATGCGCCTTTTATCTATAAACAAAAGCCCCACTTTCTCTCCCACTTTAAATGAGATCTAAGGTGAATACCTGACCTCTGACCCCAGTGCCCAACCCGAACTCGGGGGTCAGTGTGAGCTCTTTTGTCCCGGAAAGGGTCCCCACTTCCACGGGGCGGCGCTCGATAAAGATCTCAGATAACGTATCAAGATCTGTAGCTCATGGAATTTACCAAGGTTTATGTATGTGACCCCCTAGGATATATAGTGGTGCATAGTGTGGTATTATCATGGTACTTCAGCAATACCTGCTGTAACAAGGTGCTCATTTGTTTGGATTTATTTTGAGTTTTGAGTGAAGAATGCTTGGTAAACGTAACTATATTTTCGCAAAGGGGTTAAACTGTGGGTGAATTCAGCATCTTACAAACCGGGTATATAATGACGCATTATTCTCGTAAGCATGAATCCCTTATTTATCACAGAATGGTCCAAGAATATGAGTTATATCAGCCTTTATCTACAAAATAATGAACGTGAGAACATGATCAAATAATGAATAATTCCGAGAACGATAGAAAATAAAGAAAGGCGTAAAGTGACATTAAAGCTCTGAAGAAAGGAAGTAACGATAGAAATGAATAATGAAGGATAAGGATAATTAGTCATATAGAACAAATCGGTTGAATAACAGCACCTTACGATAGAAACGAATAAGATAAAAAGAAAACTTAAGAAACAACGAAAGAAAGAAAGGAGCAAAGGAGAAACTGGAATGGGTAGGGCAGGTATATACATACGCCAGTGGGTGGAATGGGATATTGTCGGGGGTGGGGGTACCGGATGGGGAGGGGGAGGTGAGAGGGGCTTGGGAGGGGGTCGGTCTCTCTCTAAAGCCAGGACGGGTCGAAGGGAGGAGGAGGAGGAGGAAGCGATGGTCAGACAGTCGGTCCTTCAGGGGGGTTTAGTAGTCGGGGGGGAGGGTAGCCGGTAAGGGCCGGGGGGTGGGGGCGGGGAGAGGAGGGGAGATTTTCAGTCTACTGACGGGACCCTGGGTGACCTTGATAGGAAAGGGGTTTTGGGGTGTCCGAGGTTTGGGAGAGGGAGGGGCTAGTCCCTCCCGGAGGAGATGAATAGGGAAGAGAGGGAGTGGGAGAGGGGGGTGGGGGGGTTAGCTGGGAGAAGGGTGGCAATGTGAGAGGATCTTGGTTGGGTGAGGGAGGTAGGGGAGAGGGAGAGAGAGAGAGAGAGAGAGAGAGGGAGAGCAGGGAAGGCTCGAGCAAGACCAGAGGTGATAACGAAGGAAAAAGAGAAAAATAAAGACGAAAAAAAAAACTCTAGCTAGAGAAACAAAACTAATACCGAATTTAAAACCTTGATATTTTGAAATTAACAACTTGATCTTATGTTCTAGTCTATATAAAATTCCTCCACACACGTATAATGTACTATACTGAACTATTTTTCTTTACCTAAACACCCAAATGCATGGTAGGATTGATTAAATATGTCTATCTTTATTTAGAGTCGAGATGATATTACTTTCATATAGAAACAGAGAAACACTTGGAAAGTGAGACCTTTCAATGGTTTGAGGTCAATATCTTTAAATAATATGAACTGTCACAGAAAACTATGGCTAAGAATAATAATAATATGCGCATTCTTAACTATAACTAACCGTCATTTTAACCTCCATGTGAAACAATAATAAACCATTAAAATGAGTCTATGGATTTCGAATCTACCATAAAAAAGAAGTGTTCTCTGAACCTTCTTTCAGAGATGATGCGAAGAGAATTATAGATGATCAATTTTATTAACTTTAAATAACAACAAAATCCGAATACTTGAGAGGCATTCAGCAATACATACCACAAAAGATAAAGAAACAAGTGTAAGCCCGAACTACAAAAAGAGCGAAGGATGGTCAATGGTATGAAAAAATCATCTATCAGGTGTTGCTTTTTTTTTTCTTTTCGTCTTCCAGTGAGTTGCCAGCTAGCGGATTAACTCGCCTATATGGGTGGGCTTCTCTGTCCTACCCCCACCCCCCACAAGAGGAGACCTACCCGAAGAGATGCCCTACCAACGAAAAGTATTATAGAAATTATAACTTTAAAGTACAATTCCATATTATTTGAGGTGATATCAGTATTATAGAAAATTTATAATATAAAAAACCGTACTTTCATTTAAAATTCATACTTTCATCAACAACAAATAAACTTTATACGCACGTCGCGAAACAAACTTTTCATAACAAAACTAAAATTTACGCAACCGAGGACCACTTCTCACTACCGCCATCTATTGAGCAATAAAGGACATATCAAGGAGAAAGAGTGTTCTGCCATCTCGCGGCCGAGTAAAAAAACTCCGACAACGATAACAGTGTACTCTGGTGGTGAAAGTTTGAAGCTCGTTCATCCTACTCACGTCAGTCGATACGGACGACCTCTAACGCCGTAAATGATTTTATTTTCTTTATATGTTAAGAACCTTTTCGAGGCTCACCGATATGATAAAAATTGAATTTTAAGTAATAAAAAGTTTATTCCCTTAATTCTAAAGAAAAAAAATGGTGCAATATTCGACAAAACTCGATTAGAAAATACCGGTATGGCAAGTTTTCACAGCATCGGCTACAGAATTCTACAGGTGCCAAGTGTATAATTATCTATAATATTGTCAATAAGATTCTTGCACAAATAAAGAGCGAATTGTTATGAATTTTATATTCTATTTGTCATTAAGTAATAGAATGCGGCGCATTTTAGGTATGATGATTATAAAGGAATAAACAAGAAATGACTATCCAGCAACGCCGCCATCATCCTGGGACTAATCTGACTCCCCTTCCCAGTGCCGAGGGAGAAAGAACGTCTAGATTGTAGTGGCTAAAAATATTCTAGTTATTAGACGTACCGCTGCTACAGTGCACCTCTATGGCAGCCTCCATTTTCATTAACGTGCTATAACGTTGTTTAACGAAATGCTAAGAGGGAAACGCTGTTAATCTCGAGGACAAAAATTCGTCGGAATTATCAACTTATTGCCAACTTGAGTTTTATGCTTCCGATGGCAACGCCCACCCGACGATGCTCTTAATTTCTCGTAAAGTGTTCGTCCCTTTTTCTTTAGCATTCAGTGGTGTGATAAGCGCTAATTAGACGCACGTTTCGTTTGCGTTGCGAGATATAGTTTGGTTTGCGTTATGAGATATATAAATATGTCTCTGTCTGTCTCTCTCTCTCTCTCTCTCTCTCTCTCGTTATAATTATACATTCTTTTAACTCTTACCCAAGATTATGACGACCAAGCCTCTCTCTCTCTCTCTCTCTCTCTCTCTCTCTCTCTCTCTCTCTCTCTCTTTCTCTTTCAGTAGTTATTCCGACATTTGTGTTAATTCTAGTTTTACGGGGATTCCTAAAGTCCTAAAGTGAGTAACTGTTAATGCAATAGGGAGGTGATGTTACTTCAATCATTGCGAGATAAAAATTAAACTAATTAGTCCGGATTTTTCTATGCGATCGGGATTGTCGGGGCGGGAGGGTGTTGTATTCAGAATGAATTTGAGGGAACTATTAAACTCTCGTTATGGCAAGAGCTGTTGAATGCTTTTGAGTCTAGGAATTGTTCATGTAGCGCCTCAGCGGCGTGGTTAGTATGGTATTAGCGTCCCACCTCGGTGGTCGCGGGTTTGATTCTCGGCCATTCCATTGAGGAGTGAGAGATGTGTATTTCTGGTAATAGAAGTTCACTCTCGACGTGATTTGGAAGTCACGTAAAGCCGTTGGTCCCGTTGCTGAATAACCAATGGTTCTATGCAACTAAAAAGCACCATACAAAGAAACACATTCATGTATTTCAATTAGTGTATTACGATGTGTTTGGTGTTTGGCCTCACGTGCAAAAGCTTTATATATATATATATATATATATATATATATAATATATATATATATATATATATATATATATACTAATATCGATTGCTATGGAGAGTGATTAAGGCATATATATATATATATATATATATATTCTATATATATCTCTCATATATATATATATATGTATGTTTATTATATATATTATATTATACTATGTGTGTGTATGTGTATATATACTATATATACATATGTTATATATTACATAGTGTGTATGTATGTATATATACGTATATAGTACAATGTTTTATATATACTATGTGTGTATATCGTATATATATATATATATATAATATTATATATATATATATTATATATATTATATATATATATATGTGTGTGTGTATATATATACATATATATATATATATATATATATATATATATATATATATATATACTATAATTATATGTGTAAAGAAACAAGTGCTGGAGACGGTTCTTGCCCTACAGGGTATTAGTCATGTCGCCCTACACCGTAGATTTGTGGCTCTCGCTACTGGGGGCTTAACGTACCCTCCTGTTGGTGTGTAGGCATTGGCATGACAGTGAAGAAATGGTTTAGACCTTCTGCCACTCTGTTAGCAACTGGGTATGCATCTCTGATGATCGAAGCCTCAACGATCCACGATTATAAAGTGGCTAGACCCACGACCGCTGTGTTTCCAGAGAGACTAAGTCTAGCCACAGTCTAGGTATAGCTAGACTTAATCTCTCTGGAAACACAGCGGTGACGAAACAAGTTTAGCCACGGCCTAGGTATAGTTAGATTTATGTAGTCTCTTTGCAAACAGCGGTGACGAACTAAGTCTAGCCACGGACTAGGTATAGCTACACTTAGTCTCTCCGGAAACACAACGGTGACGAACTAAGTCTAGCCACGGTCTAGGTATAGCTACACTTAGTCTCTCCGGAAACACAGCGGTGACGAACTAAGTCTAGCCACGGTCTAGGTATAGCTACACTTAGTCTCTCCGGAACACACGGTGACGAACTAGTCTAGCCACGGTTCTAGGTATAGCTACACTTAGTCTCTCCGGAAACACAGCGGTGACGAACTAAGTCTAGCCACGGTCTAGGTATAGCTACACTTAGTCTCTCCGGAAACACAACGGTGACGAACTAAGTCTAGCCACGTTCTAGGTAGAGCTAGACTGAGTCTCTCTGCAAACACAGTGGTGATGGTTCCAAGGGCTTCCCGGCTGAAGGCGCCGTGGGAGAGAGTGCCTTGTAGTCGTTCATTCCAATATTTCCTTTGCGGGCGTTCATTTTTCTCAGCGCAAGTGTACATCAAGATAACGTGGGCGTGGCCAACGCCTTCAGGTCTCGGCAAACTACCCTTTCTCAAGATGGTGGCAGGATAACCTCCTATTCCTGTAGGAGACAATAAGAGTGTTTACCCTCTCCTTCTCTCAGAATGGCATTTCTCTTTGTAATGCCTCTTTTAGGGATTTTTGCATTTAATGGACTTCGGAAACGACTAACATAAACATCGTGATCTGGAACTTGTAATTTTATACATAACCCGGTACCTGGACAAACGGTGATCTCAGACTCATTGGACTTCAGTGGCATCTGTTATAAGGCAGATAATGATAACAATCGGGCAATAATAAGAAACTGGTCTTCATCTGGAAATGTGCACGCCGCGTCTCGAACAACCATTTCCCCTGAACAACAAGGACTGAAGATGTCCCAACTACTTCTAAGACGGCACCTAAGTGGCGTGGTCGGTATGGTGTTGTTGTACCACCTGGGTGGCAGCTAGTTCGATTCTCGGGCATTCCACTGAGGTGTGAGAGATGTGTATTTCTGGTGTAGAAGTTCACTCTCGACGCGGTTCGGAAGTCACGTAAAGCCGTTGCCAAATAACCACTGGTTCCATGCAACGTAAAAACACCATACAAACAAACTTCTAGGACGGAGCGAGTTAGTCGGTAGATAAAAGTTGAGCGATATAAAGTCATATTTCTCCCCAGATGACAAATTCCATCGAATTCTGGTGGAGAAAGGGATCGAAAGCTGCTTTTAGTACCAAGATGGTGTTTTGCAAGGTCTAAAGTCTAGACTCTGCTGTTTTGTGCACCACTTTCATTCGAATATGGCTTACGACTGATTGACTGATTTATGGCTACTTTGGCGTGACAACATACGTGGCTTACGAATCGAAGGAAGTTAACCGAGGGGGAGACTTATTTCTAAAAAAAAAAAAAAAAAAAAAGAAAAAAAAAAAAAAAAAAGAAGACGAGTAATACTTAATTCGGTACGGGATATTTACCTTTTTTTCAGTCGATTGTAGACTAAGGAAGATGGAGAAGGCTGACTAGAAACACCGACCCCATATAGAAATGAGAAAAGCTGAAGGCAAAGAAGAAGAAGTCACTTGAAGACAATTTAATCAATGAAGGTGATGACAAGAAGCTACTAAATAAGTGACAAGCAAATAACAAGCTACCCGAATGAGGTACAAAAATACCAACACCAAATCTTCAATATTTTGCAAAATATGACAACCTGAGAAGTTTTATTAATTCCACTGCTTATTCTTCCTCCTCCATTTAGATTTGCCCCAAAAGAAGCTGGATAGATCCAGGGCACAAAGAGGCAACCATTATTAAAGGATAAAAACTCTTAAATTCCCATAGGCTAAATGCGCTCAAACCTGCTTAAGATCATTTTGGCCTCTTCATACGAAACTACCAGTAATTTCTTTCACCTACAAGATCATCCTCTGTCAAAAGACCAACGTCTATAAAGCGTCATTTTAACATCATTCATCTTCAGAGAGTATCCTCTTAATATTTCTGAGTATCCGCTCAGACCGACGCTAAATTGCGTATGATGTACGAAGCCAAGAATACGACTATAGCCACCGCGAGATATGACCCGAATTTAATGCCCGTTTTCATTGTATCCCAAGTGACACTGACGAGCGCGGAGACGATCATATCGGGCTGATGTTTATCAATACCTTATTCAAGAGCAAGAAAATCCCTCAAACGTTTCGCGGGGGGAGGGGGGAGTTTATGGGCCAATTAAACAACACTGGCCGCTATTCTTAGCAGACGTCCGCGCAAAAAGCAAATGGCTGGGGTTTTCTTTCTCTCTCTCTCTCTCTCTCTCTCTCTCTCTCTCTCTCTCCATGAGGTCTACAAGTATGTTGCACGACTAGTGCTAGGTAGCGGGAGATCGGCGACGGCCAGCCTCATCAGACTTGCAGCTGGTCGATTCGTCCCTCTGATCGCGGAGGAGATAGGCGTCGTCAGGTCTCTCTCTCCAGGACCTTTGAAAAGGGTGCCATGGCTTTCTACCATAAGTAGGCCTAAGTTTTTTTTTATATATCTTTATTTATATCGTCTGTATTTTAAAGATATTACAAAATTTATCAAGAACTTATAAAATATATTACTGTAGAAGTAAGGTTCCACTTTTATCTTTCATGTTCACTTATGAAATAACCCAATTTCAATACCCGGAAAGAGAGAGAGAGGTCATACTTGCTTTAATGATAACAAATTCCAAGAATGACGGGTATTAAGATAACATATCACATCCATTAAAAAAAAATGTAAACAGAAGATCCTAAATAAGAAACCTATAGGACAGGCTTGTTCAGCAATTGGTCTGCAAGAAACAATAGACCAGGCTAAGATGAAAACGTTGTTATACAGAACATGATATCAATGGAAATGGTTTCCAGAAAATGGCTAAGAACCAATTATCTTTAAATATTCTGAGAATCAATTCTGGAAGGCCCCTTCGGGAAAAGTGTTTGAACATAATCTTTCGATTAAGTTTTTTATCTTTTATTAGAGAAAATATACAATATTTTATAATTTTAACAAAATTACATTCAGAACTTTCGATTAAGTAGGTGATATTCCTAAGAGATTACTTAATGCGATGGTGACTCTAAAGAAGTTATTAAGAGCGTGAATTTATAAAATCAAGGTCGGCCTCGAACTTTCGTTGTTAGTCCTGGATTTTTTTTTTTTTTTTTTTTTTTTTTTTTTTATCCAGGAGCTTGCTTTATTTATTTTGTCTTGGAACTTTTGTTTTCCCTTAGATCTTTGAGGTTTGTCTCTTAAACGAGGGAGAAATAGGTTTGGAAAATTACTGGGTATATAATCTGAAAAATGAGAATACGGTTCTATGAAAACTGGTCTAAAATATACTTCTGAAAAATGACTTAAAACATTAAACATCAGTAACTACGAAGTCACTGGGACTTACTAAGGACTGACTTTTATTGACTTACACATGACCACTCTATAAATAAATTGTCGAAAAAAAAGTGATAGGGAAGGAAATAGCTAAGAAAATGCGAGAAATTTCTAATGATTGGTCTAACCAGAACACAATACATAACCAGATAAAAACCAGTACCTGAAACCGCGTCACAAGTACAACTAAACAT
>NC_087210.1:75569116-75606616 GCF_015104395.2 Macrobrachium nipponense | reverse complement strand
TAAACAGCGGTGTTACCATATTTGTACTTGCTAATCTTATTTCAGCTGTTACATGACGTGACTGCGACAGGCAAACGGTTCAGCAAGTACGCAAGTCTGACTTGTGCTTTTGTGTGTGTATATATATATATATATATATATATATATATATATATATAATATATATATGTATATATATATATCTATATATATATATATTATATATAATATATATATACACATATATTATTTATACTTTACACCAATCACACACACCCATGTACGTATATATATCCTAATGCTAACTGTTATCTTTATTTAACCTAAAACAAAGGATAACTTTGCATGCCACCTGGACCAATTATACTAACGGCAGCATACTTCTATCAAAAGCTTATTCACTGAAACCTTTCATAAATAATAAAACCTAGGTTCCCTAACTAATTGTCTTTTATTCAGAGGTGTGATGCTATGTACTTTTCTACACTGAAAAATTAGTTTATTGCCTTATCAAATTTTCATTAACACTTTAAATACCTACAAACATGATTGGCATACATGCAGTATAATCGAATTGAGTAATTTCATCTTCGGTCTATTCAAACACTTTAGAACAGTATCCCTCGAAAACTAGCCCTTGTCCCCTTGTATTTGGATATGTATATACACTACTAAACAATACAAATAAATGAGCAGTGTTCCTAACCAAATTAGCGAAATAAAAAAATAAAAATAAAAAAATACACGACAACCAACTTACCTTTACGAAGAAGAAGTTCCAGATCGTAGCGTCTCCCCTGCAAATAATAAAAGAAAACGGATTTAGTCGTTTACAGATAACGGTGGAATTCCTGAAACTCCAGACATATTTATCTTTCTCCTATTACCCAGGTTGCCTCGTGCAATATTTACTTACGATTAAACTGCAATATCCTAGCTAATTGCTATCTCTTAAAATCCAAGACGTTCTCCCTCAATATTTGTCGAGATATTCTTTCGATTTTATGATCTTTGTTTTCTCTCGATATTCATTTCAGGACAGTTCGACGGTCGAGTCCGTAAGTCCACAGCAGGCCTCTTGCTCACTTACTTAACATTTATATGCCGCCTTTAGGGTAGTAACCATGCTGGCATAAGGCTGATTTTATCGTAACCAAGCAACACAGAGGAGACTTTGAAATCGGGCCCCTAAGCGAGTTTTCGGCCATTTGAGTGACTAATTTTTGAAAGGATAATGTGAAAATAAGGACAAATTTAATTCACAGTGACCTTAATTGACCTCGAAACCTTACAGAATTAGCCCGTGGGTCTCTCATAACTCCTTCGTACTACGGGATTTTCCCTGTGACCTATCACTACTTTTAGACGGGCGTCCCTTCTCAATCAGTTGATAACTGTCATGAAGGCCTCCAACCAAAGCTCAGCAATTATCATAAAGTCATCCTGTGATGTGCATTCTTCCAAGCTGTTTATATATAAATATATATATATATATATACACACACACACACACACACACATATATATATATATATATATATATATATATATAATATATATATATATATATATATATGTATATATATATATATCATATTATAATATTATATATTTTATATAATAATATAATGTCATCTATAAATATGCCCTATTAATATATATATATATCATATATATCTATTATATATATATATCTATATATTTATTTATTTATTAGCTTAACAAAAAACTAAATTAGTAAAAAGGCAAATTACGTGCAATTCTGTGACGACGTAAAAAAAAAAGTTTGAAACTGCTAAATTAAAATCCCAAGAATTAGCGATCTTCATTAGGTCTTACTCGGAAAGGCAGTCTGTTTGTTCTCTCAGATTTCCGAGAGAGAGAGAGAGAGAGAGAGAGAGAGAGAGAGAGAGAGTCTCTCACTACCGTATCAATAGCACTCTCTGTTGTTTATTTAGCCTTTGTCCAGCATATTTTGGTTTATCATTTTATTCATCCAATTTTCCATCGTTATAGAATTTTCTTTGGCGTTTTAAGTTGGTTAGGAGCCGTACTGAGGCTAAGCCTCGATTACGTTCCTTAATTGTCCTTATATTATGTTTCTCACGACGTCCCCTGGGGTTGATGGAACGATGGAACATTCCAGTTCCAACAAATGTCAAATGACAGCCGGTCTGCCACGGCCAATTCAAAGTTCGAACTCTTGTTAGGGTTATTATGCTCGTCCTTATCATTCGTAGAAAATAACAGACTATTATGTAATACCTCTGCAAGCTGCTAACATGGAATTTATAACAAAGCATTAAATGAATTAGGATACAGTTTGGCAGAACTCGGGACAAACATCTTCCCCCTCGTTTACTATGAACGCGTAAACACTGAACGCGATTTGCGTTCATATTCTTTATTTCCTTATTCATCAAGTTGAAGGAGGTGAGAATTATGTTATCCTTTACTGGAGGTCATTAGTTCGATACCATCTAATAAATTGGACGCCTTCTGATCAGCTAAATCATTCTTCAATCGGGGATTAAATTCTTAAATAGATTTTACGTGACGTAGCTGTCTCCACTTTTCTCCTATTCTTCGGGTGGAGGAATTACAAGTTCCTTGCAATAAAAAAGTAAAGGTGGAAATAAAGGAGAAAGTAGAGCTGGAAAAAACTGGATAATCTTTGGTTATAATTACCCAAATGGATGCTGTATTACTCCTGGGTACTGACCGGTTAATAGTTTTTTGGGATTGAATATGTCTTCAGACTTTGGTCCTAGAGCAGCATTTAGAGCACAATTCCGAATATTCAAATTTCACTAACATTAAATCCAACGTACTTTCGTAGCCATTCAACAGGTAATCGCTTCAGTTGTGAATTTAATATTGCAAATGATAATTAGTAATAATAATCCTGTAATATTAATACCAGTACAAGAACAAATCAATCTATTGATACAATATGAAGATTAACAAAAGTTTAAAACCATAATTACTTCTAATCTCCAACTGTCTTGATTATAGCTTATATTGAGTACAGCACATAAGCAGCCCCATAACCAGATATATACAAAGACAAGGAAAGCTTGCCATTTGTACATTATATATATTTTTTCATAAACTAATAATACACATAATGAAAAATAACGAACATTCTTTGGAAGCTTGAATTCCAAGTCAATGGCCCCTCTGGGCTTGTTCCATATGAAGAGGGCTTACTGTCTGAATAGTAATAGCTATAATAAATTTATGATAGCCCCATCATTCCTACGTTTTGTGCCAAAAACTAATAAGAAAATTATCATAGCTTTATAATTCAGTGGAATATAAAATTTAGGCCAAAGGCTAAGCGCTGGGACCTATGAGGTCATTCAGCGCAGAAAGGGAAATTGAGAGCGAAAAGGTGTGAAACAATTTTTAGGGAAGGTTGAAAATTAAGATGGGAGAAAGAGAATATGAATGGAGGTACAGTAAAAGGAATGGAAGGGGTTGCAGCTAGGGGCCTAAGGAACGTTACAAAGAACCTTAAGTAATGCCTACATTGCACCGAATGAGGTGCACCGACGGCACTTTCCCCCCTACGAAGTTTATAATTCAATGGATGTCGCATCCTCATTAAAATCATCCACCTATAAAGTCGCCAGCGACATGACGCACTGAAGAATGATCACTGCACCTGACAGAGATCTTCTCAAAGCGATCTCCTGTCTTATCAGATGGGATCATCACTTCATTAGCAAATACAAGAAGGCGAACAGAATGTGATCTTGGGCAGCCACGCAGGTCTTAAAGACAGGTTACATCACGAGATTCTGCCATTGTGCATAGCTGGGAGTCTTTTCGCTGGAGAAACTATTTTAATGAAGTAATCCGGACATTACATAGAACTTGTTTTAACTGGATTCGTTGTTGGTTTGTGTGTGTTTCAGAGAATCTTTTAATTCGAGTCCTTGTGTGTGTTTGTGTGTATGTGCTTTTTTTTAATGGACAAGCATCTTTTAACTCGAGTCCTTGTATGTGTGTGTGTGTTTTTTTTTTTATGGACGAGCATTTTTTAACCCGAGTCCTTGTGCCTGTGTGTGTTTTTTTAATGGACGCGAAATATGCCAGGAGTCCTTGTGTGTGTGTGTGTGTGTGTGTTTTTTTTTTAATGGACGCGAAAGATGCCAGATTTTTAGACGTCAATCAAGACACTATTCATCATGTCTGAAATGAAAAAAAAAATGTCATCAAAGAGGAAGGAACTTCTTCAAATTCTCATAAAAGTTCAAACTTTTTTTTTCTCACATATTGTACGTCATTGGTCCCTTTAATTTCTACCCTAGGAAATTAAATCCTTGGCCTGATTAAGTATTATGGGCAGTTCTAGAACTCCTGTGGTTTAAACGACTGACTTGATAGTTCTTAGGAAAATTAAAGTATTATGGCAGTTCTAGAAACTCCTGTGGTTTAAACGACTGACTTGATAGTTCTTAGGAAAATAAAGTAGATTTTAATGGCATTTTAGAAAAAACTAGTATCAAGACAGCACTCTAGTCTAGTCATTATCATCTTTTCAAGAAAGATGAGGGAAATCAAATGTACAGGAATATATATATATATATATATATATATATATATATATACTATATATATATATATATATATTATATAAAGGTTTTTTGCCACGAAGGAAAAAATGAAAAAGCGAGATAGCCAAGTACTTTCGGTCCTGTTCGGACCCTTTTCTTAGGCAAACTGATTTTACAAAGACTACAATAGTCAAAAGAAGGCTTAATATACAAACTGACACTACCAGATTAGCCATAAGGGCGATTTCACTCTACAGAAAGGAGGAGCCCCCAGAGGCTAGCCACACCTTGAAGGATACCCGCAGTAAACAAAGTGATTTCTTCCCAGAAAACAGTACATTTTGAAAAAAAACACGGAGCAATATACAATTTAATATCATGAATTTTTACACAAGTTTTCCCCCCAAAAAATTATTATTAATGAAAAGACGAAAGAAAATATAAATATATATATATCTAGCAAGAGAAAGAGGGAGAGAGAATATCGAACCAGAGAGAGAGAGAGAGAGAGAGAGAGAGAGACAGAGAGAGAGAGAGAGAGAGAGAGAGAGAGAGAGAGAAATATAACTATATACATGTGGGACTAATTTATCAGTTGTTCATTTATTTTGAGGTCCTTCATAAACATCTTACAAATATATGGGTCCAAATGTACATTCCCAGACTAAGATTTAGGTTGTTTTATTAGTGATTTGTATAATTGCCGATTCCAGTAAATTTCTTGAAACATAATCATTAGATCTAGCAATTACCGAGGTATCACCCCAATTAATACAATGAGATTTTTCACTCAGAAGGACAAACAGTGCATTTGAAGTCTGGGCTGTTCTAACTGAATACATATGCTGCTTAATCCGAACACATACATTTTTACTTGACTGACCAACGTAAAACGATGGGCAATCCTTAGAAGGAATTTTGTAAATGATGTTGTTATTTGTTTCGGGACTATTTTCTTAATTAGCATATCTTTAATGGTAGTTGTTATAAGAGAACACTACATTAACATTAAACGATTTAAATATTGATTTTATGGTTTCAAATCCACGAAAATAGGAAAGCTAAGTACATTTTTTTTTTAGGCATTTCTTTTCATTAATAGCAACATTATAAACTTTTTTGTGAGCTTTTTGATACATAAATCAATTAAATGAGGTGGGTAGCAGAGATCGTTTCCTTTTTTTTTTATGTATTCTATTTCTTGCTCCAGATATTATGGACTCGTGATACGCAAAGCGCGTAGGAACATAGAAGAAAAAAATGGAAATTTTAATATTAAGATGGTGGCCAAGAATAAAAAATGTTAACCTCATGGTTAAACTTATTTGGTGAGTTTTCTATTAAAATACTGAATTTTGCATTGGAAAGATTCTCTATGGTATTAATACATATAGGAAAGGGAATGACATTGTTATTTTCAATTTCAACAGTGAATTTATGGATGGCACTAAATTATTCAACTTTAGACAGTAAATCATTTACATCGATACCACCAGGTAAGACTACTAAGATATCATCGACATATCGGTACCATTTTAAGGGGATAAGTGTGATATTCGGGAGGTGTTGTCTCTCAAAAAATTCCATATATAAGTTGAAAGGAGAGGGTGATAAAGGGTTACCCATGGCCATACCAAATATTTGTTGGTAATATTCGCCATTAAAAATTAAATCTGCAATCACAAATACATAACTTAATTAAAGAAATTATGTGACTAACGGAACATAGGCAATTCATGCAGTACAAGTTCATTACTTAAATATTCTAGCACAGAGTCAATAGGGACTTTTGTAAACAAAGAACATACATCAAAACTGACAAAAATATCGCTAGGGTTTAGTACAATGTTTATTTAATTTTTCCACAAGATCAAGAGAATTCCGGATGTGTGAATTAGATACAGTTCCTAGTAGCGGGGATAACAGTTTAGTAAGATATGTGGATAGTTTATAAGCAATTGATCCTACAGTACTAATAATTTGGGCGCATCGGTTTGTTTCTTATAAACTATCTAAATATCTTACTAAACTGTTAAGCCCGCTACTAGGAACTGTATTTAATTCACACATCCGGAATTCTCTTGATCTTGTGGAAAAATTAAATAACATTGTACTAAACCCTAGCGATATTTTTGTCAGTTTTGATGTATGTTCTTTGTTTACAAAAGTCCCTATTGACTCGTGCTAGAATATTTAAGTAACAAACTTGTACTGCATGAATTGCCTATGTCCGTTAGTCACATAATTTCCTTAATTAAGTTATGTATTTGTGATTGCAGATTTTATTTTTAATGGAGAATATTACCAACAAATATTTGGTATGGCCATGGGTAACCCTTTATCACCTCTCCTTTAAACCTTATACATGGAATTTTTTGAGAGACAACACCTCCCGAATATCACACTTATCCCCTTAAAATGGTACTGATATGTCGATGATATCTTAGTAGTCTTACCTGGTGGTATCGATGTAAACATGATTTACTGTCTAAATTGAATAATTTAGTGCCATCCATAAAATTCACTGTTGAAATTGAAAATAACAATGTCATCCCTTTCCTAAATGTATTAATACATAGAGAATCTTTCCAATGCAAATTCAGTATTTATAGAAAACTCACAAATAATTTAACATATGTACATTTTTATTCTGGCCACCATCTTAATATTAAAATTTCCATTTTTTCTTCTATGTTCCTACGCGCTTTGCGTATCACGAACCACAATATCTGGAGCAAGAAATAGAATACATAAAAAAGATAGGAACGATCTCTGCTACCCAGCTCATTTGATTGATTATGTTATCAAAAAGCTCACAAAAAGTTTTATAATGTTGCTATTAATGAAAAAGAAATGCCTAAAAAATGTACTTAGCTTTCCTTATTTTCGTGGATTTGAAACCATAAAATCAATGTTTTAAATCGTTTAATGTTAATGTAGTGTTCTCTTATAACAATACCATTAAAGCTATGCTAATTAAGAATAGTCTCGTAACAAATAACAACATCATTTACAAAATTCCTTCTAAGGATTGCCCATCGTTTTACGTTGGTCAGTCAAGTAAAAATGTATGTGTTCGGATTTAAGCAGCATATGTATTCAGTTTAGAACGCCCAGACTTCAAATGCACTGTTTATCCATCTGAGTGAAAAATCTCATTGTATTAATTGGGGTGATACCTCGGTAATTGCTAGATCTAATGATTATGTTTCAAGAAATTTACTGGAATCGGCAATTATACAAATCACTAATAAAAACAACCTAAATCTTAGTCTGGGAATGTACCATTTGGACCCATATATTTGTAAGATGTTTCTGAAGGACCTCAAAATAAATGAACAACTAATAAATTAGTCCCCCACATGATATATAGTTATTTCTCTCTCTCTCTCTCTCTCTCTCTCTCTCTCTCTCTCTCTCTCTCTCTCTCTGGTCGATATTCTCTCTCCCTCTTTCTCTTGCTTGATATATACATATATATATATTTATATTTTCTTTCGTCTTTTTCATTAATAATAATTTTTGGGGGGGGAAAATTTCTGTAAAAATTCATGATATTAAATTGTATATGCTCCCGTGTTTTTTTTTCAAAATGTACTGTTTTCTGAAGGAATCATTTGTTTTACTGCGGGTATCCTTCAAGGTGTGGCTAGCCTCTGGGGTCTCCTCCTGTAGAGTGAAAATCGCCCTTATGGCTAATCTGGTAGTGTCAGTTTGTATATTAAGCCTTCTTTTGATCATGTTGTTCTTTGTAAAATCAGTTTGCCTCAGTAAAGGGTCCGAACGGGACCGAAAGTACTTGGCTACCTCGCTTTTTCATTTTTTCCTTCGTGGCAAAAAAAAACCTTTATTTATACATAGCATCACGTTTTATATACTTCGTGATCAAGTTATTCATATATATATATATATATATATATATATATATATATATATATATATATATATACTGGGAAACGTTATTTAAAAGTGTTATGATAAAGAGCTAAACGCAAAAGTTTATTTATACTACTCAATTACAGGAAAATGAATGAATTTTAAATGCTCTACAATAGCATGCAATATATGCATGCACCCATGTTACCCTGTTGTAAAAGACTGACAAAAAAGAAATAGGCTTTTAAGCGGGAATAAACCCCTATCCCCACCCCACCTCCATCCTCACTCTTCTACCTGTATGATGAAATTAAGAGGCAGCCAGTTCGCCCAAAAATTAACGAAGATTTTAATCTAAGACTGCAGATTTGTCTCGTGGCGGACTTGAATGCAGTACTAAGCCAACCTCAGACTGCAGGGAGAAGAGCTTTTGCTGACCAGGGGGCGTAAAATTGACTTGATCAGATCTAGCTAATGAGCACCAATAAAGGAATAACTTCATTCTCACCTCCGCGACTCATTTCTTCACCGGTTCAATAAGTGCGCTGAACAAAAGCTTTATGATATTCACAGTGAAGTCTGTCGAGCGGCCAACAGACACCAGATTACCAAAGCCGTAATCACTGTCTGGAGGTGGTGGTTTTACCCAATTCCACCTTGGCTTTACCAACAACAGGGCGACTTTCGACCTGTTATAAAATTTTCCGTTTTGACACTCCCTCAGAATGCTTTTATTATTTTCCACATGATGAGCCCACTGTCTCTTTTTTTTTTTTCTAACAACCCCTCCAGAGGGGCTTTTTTCTGCTTTTTTTTTTTTTTTTTTTTTTTTTTTTTTTTTATCTAACAACTGCTCCAGAGGGGCTTTTTCCCACAAGGTTAGCAACCTTTCAGAGGTTTGTTTTCGCAAGGTTAAACCTTCGTCTTTTTTTTTTTTATCTAAGAATTGGTCAGATTAGGACATAGAGTATCCTTCTCTAAGTAACCTTCATGTCTTATTTTTATCTAGCAACCCATTCAGAGGTTTTTTTCCGCAAGGTAAACCCTTCGCCTTTTTAAAAAAAAAATTTTAAATCTAAGAATAGGTGAGATTAGGACATAAGAATATCCTGCTCTAAGTAACCTTCATGTAATTAAAAATTGGGCCTATATTGAGAACGTATATAACCACTAAACTTCTGTCAAGTTAAATATGGTTACTTAACTTACAGGTCACCTAAATTCAATCCAGTCTTGAGTGTTTGTGTGACTACAATAAAGAAAATTGCGACTACGAGTTTTTTTTTTTTTTTCAGCTTAGTCAGTGACTTTGGCTGTCGTCATAGTTTATCACTTCAGCCAATAACTGACTCGTTATCATGTATAAAATGTTAGGGAACAGAATATAATATTCAAATTTTAATCTTGGCTCACACTGGAAGCTTTTCATGAACAGGTAAATGTATTAAGTTATGAATAAACAGAAGGGAAATATAGATATAAATATATACATGCATATATATAAAATCTACATATAAATTTACTTAAAGATATATATACATACATACATACATACATGCATATAGAGTATTAAGCAATACAAAACATTAAAAAACGAAATATTTCTAGTGATCGCTCTCATGAATACCTGCACAAATATACACTCCCGAATTCTGACTGGCGCGAAGGTTACACCTTTGATTGAAAAAAACACGGTAAAGTTTGCATGCTGTACCCTTTGATGCAGCTTTCCAAATCGCCTTTCCAAATGCACCATTCGAACTCGTTAGCACATATGAAAAAAACTTTTAGGGGAACTTTTATAGGGTAGCTAGACTATTTGGACAAACGGTGTCGCATCGTCATGGACGAGTGAACTTCTTTTTAGTGTCGTCAAGTTGCATAATCGTGGCATTGGAACGAGATGGTTTGGGAATATACAGGTTTTGCGTCGTTGCTTACATTATGTCGCGAGACGAAGAGCAATGCAGTCTAAACGACCTCATAATGAATGAAAAAAACATGTATAATGAAACAAATAATGTAAAGGCGAAGTATGTTGACAGTATCCTGTTAATAAAGTATTATAAATTTTCTCATTTGAAAGTTGTCTAATAATACATCAACCGGTTGTTATGATAAGTGTTATACACCAAGAATTTTAGACATTGGGAATGAATGCATGCATATAACCCGCATTTCTACATTTTTGTGCATTTAATTCCGATAATCATGAGGTAAGAGACTTAATTAAACTGGAAATCTGTTATATACTAAAAATTGTAATTGTCCCAGGATGTAATTGCCAGATTACAATTGTAAGAACATTCTCAAAAAAACAAATCTGTTATAAACTGAAAATTGTAACTGTCCCAGGAGATAATTGCCAGATTGCAATTGCAAGAACATTAAAAAGAACAATTAAAGTGGACATCTGTTATAAACTGAAAATTGTTACCGTAGGCTATAATTGCCAGATTACAATTACAAGAACATTCTAAAATAAACAATTAAACTGGAAATCTGTTATAAACTGAAAATTGTAACTGTACCAAGATATAATTGCCAGATTACAATTGCAAGAATAATCTAAAAGAACATTTAAATCTGCTCACTAAGCGCTATTCCTTCCCAGTTCATACGACCGACAACCGGTTTGGCTACAAAGCTGACCAATATCTATATCCTAAAGGAAGTGATAACTGCCATAATTATGTCACCTGCAAACCGAATAAAAACCATTCGAAAGATTCGCCAGCTAACCAACTGTAACTCTTCTTAAAGCTTCAAAGGAGAGATACAGGCCAATATCTGAGCCCAGTACATGACAACTGCTGACTCACCACTCGGCAATTCTGTCTGAGGGCGAAACCCAATATCATACAACTTCTGCTCTTTTACCGGACCTTCGATAAGGTCCTTATCTTTTCAGCGCCTATATGGATGCTCTGGGAGACAAAGTCATTTCTCTCCCAGCTGGCAGTGTGACAATCAACAACCTCTACAGCGCCTATGACGTGGTTCTAATCTCTCCCTCAGAGCAGGGGACCTTATAGCTCCATATCAATGGTCGCCCTATATCCGGAAGGTGAGAATAGAGTAATTTAAGAGAGCAGGGGTGTTGCTCCTTTAATCTTCTGCGCAGGTTGGAGATCCATGTACTATCGACAAGAAAAGTGATGATTCAGTTTTCATTAGTCTACGTTCATCGAATTAAAAAAAAAACACACACACATAGAAACCAAATTTCGGTAAATTTACTCCAGGATATGAAAATGCAATGCAAATCATTTCAAATATATCAAATCTGCGAAACGAAAACGTTCAGATACTTAAAAACACCATGCATGTCCGAAGTAATTGGAATTTCTCATGTGGATTCGTTCATAAAGATCTAAAAGAGAGAGAGAGAGAGAAGAGAGAGAGAGAGAGAGAGAGAGGATATCTGGGAGTAATACTACGTATCACAACGCAATATTTACTTTGAGAATCAAAGGGGATTGGTACACGAATTCTAACGCTAGTAAGAAAAATTATTGTATTGAATGTGTCACATACTGAACTGAGACAACGGAGGTATAATCGATCGGTAGTAATTACAATTGCACATAGTTTTGCTTCTGTCAACGTTTAAGTAAAATAAAACATTCACAGTTTTCCTCTCCTCACGACGATTTCTATTAGAGACCACTAAAACGATTTTTCTAGCTGTCCATAATTTGTCTCCCAGACAACTAATAAACGTCCATAGCTTTCATTTAATCAGTTTTACCTTAGTTGTAGCTACACAGCTATAATTTAGTAGTCATTTTTCATAATATTATTGAGACTGTTCTTAGCGTACGGTGAACTACACAGCTATAATTTTGTAGTCATTTTTCATAATAATATTGAGGTCTTTACTTATGTTGTTCACCGAGTTTCGTTTTACTATCACTCCACTATGGAGATCATTAATATTTCCAGTACTTTTACTATCAACAATGTTAAAGGGTATGTGTTTGCTTCTGCTGGCATTACCACCACTTGTCTGCTAATCCTAATTTTTATTCATTTTATTCCGTTATAATGAGTGCCACCTCTAGAGCCAAATTGTTGTCAAAGCCAGCGTCATAAATAAACCTACGTCGCTATTACCATTATTTCGCTACAAAATATTTTGAACACATAGAGGAAAAGGCCGCGTTAGTTTTACAGGCTGCTCTATGAGCAAGAGCCCGTGCGGGCATAAGGTCAGCTGAATCTAAAAAAAAGACATGAGGCTTCTGAGATAAAACTGTTACAGGTAAGGAAAGTGACACATCTCAGTTTCCACTAAAACTCTATACGATGAAATGCAACCTGCCTTATACCTCAATACCCGAGATACCGAAGAACGCTGAAATTGGAGAATAGCGTGGTTATAGCCAAAAGTAGTATTTGTTAAAAAAAAAAGAAAAAAAAAGTCGGGACGTGATACTTTCGACCAACTAAAAAGCGATAAAGGTATGAATGTGATTAAATGATATGGAGGCAGACTGTTTACCTAACTCCTCCCAAGAATAAGTATAAGGGTTGTAATAACTGGGATAAGCTGAAATCCAATGCATCTCCATCCCCACAGCAATCTAATGTTCATATCTCTTTGGGCCTACTTAGCAATCTTCGCCTACGGTACGAAAACTAAGTTGACATTACAAACCTAGTTGACTAATAGTTGCAAGCAACCACCGAGCAACTTGCGCTCTTGAGTTCCGGTCGCACAGAATTTCCGAAAACATTTGTTGTAACGAATCGCAGAATTTCACTGGATTCAGCTTTCCAAACACACACACATACACATACACACACACACACAACACACCTGCCAGTTCAACTGAATTCTGGTATCCGTGAACGGGGGGGAAAGAAGGATCCTGGAATTGGTCATTTGGTTAGGAATAAGATGGCTAGTTGTGGCAATTTAACAGTATTTTTCTGTATTAGTGTGGATCCATATTATTGATAAAACAGTATTATCATTTCGATGCTTTAAAGTATTATTCATTTATATATGATTTTCAACAACGTATTCATGCTTGGTTACTTTCGCTGACGCAATTTTTCGTAAGCAATTAGAAGGATGAAAAGAACAAAGAATTGAAAAATAAGTGATAGCTCAAACAGAAATCTTTCATCTATCAAACGCTTCAGGCACATCGTCCGTGACATCACAAAGATTTCTCTTGCACTGTTGCAAGTTTAAAACGACGCTGCAGTGCAAAATGTAGTTTACAACAATGAAACTGTGCAGGCAACAACAGGGGTTGAGGGAGGAGGTAGGGGAGAGGTACAAAGGGTGGGAGGGGGGGTGGAGTAGGAAGGAAGGGAGGGTGTGGGGGGCGGGGTTAGGGTGTGCCAGGGTGGTGGATGTAGACGTCATCGCCCTGTTACCACTCTATTACTCAACCACTCTGCACCATCAGGCCCGTCACCAGTGTTTAAGCCGAACCACGTGTTTGTTTGTGAGTCCATTGCGTCGTTTACCCACTTCTTGTTTCGTGCGTTGTTTGGCCGTCCTGTTTGCCTCCGTTTGAATGAGAGAGAAGGTTACATGGGCAGGGGCAGGGGCTAGGGGGGATGGGGGTAGGGGGTGACGAAGGAGACTCAATCACACACACACAAACAAGGACAGGCCTGAGCCGTGTCTCGACTGTTGTTCGCTTCTGGCTTCGTGTTTTGTGTATTTTGAACTGATATAAACAAAAGAAGTCTCTTAACATTGGCATATTTACGAGAGAGAGAGAGAGAGAGAGAGAGAGAGAGAGCTAGATTGAGGAAAAGGGATGATAGGTAAGGTAGGGCAATCAAGGGATCTGTTTAGCTAAAACCTTGTAAATTACAAATATCATAAGGTGACATCTCAAGGAAATTGAATCAGAAGGCCATTTAATCCCAATATTACTATTACTATTGTTATTATCATCAATTCAGAAGATACAACGAATGTGCCAAGATACGTACAGGCGCAAGGTGTCCAAAGCCTTTTGAAACCTTTTAACACATTTTCGAAAACCCGTGTCCAAAGTTTTGAAGCCTATTAGACCGGCAGCCCGGACCATTGAGATACAACGAACGAGATACCGACTGTAACCCCTACTGGTATTTTGGAGTAGACTTGTAAACTGTGAAACTGACCGTCTGCCGAAAATATATGGGTGGCTTACTTAACAAGCACCACTAATTGCTCGTTAGATTTTGGGTCTAGATCCAATATATGAGATACCAGATGAAACTAATATATAATATATCTGCAGACTCTACTGATTATAGAATGACCAGTGACAGACATTTTGGAGGGTTGGTTCCCCCTGACAGACGCACTGAAAAGGGGGGGTTAATTGGATCTAGATCCAACTTAGGAGATACCGAGTAAAATTTACACTACAATAGCACTGCACATCCTAGAATACTGTGGTGGTAATGACAGACGTTTTAGTGGGTGGTTACCCCCTGACAGACGCCCCACAACGAGTGGGGAGGGGGAGGCAGGATCTGCATCCAACATTGGAGATACCAAGTAAAATTTGTACTACAATTGCACTGCACATCCTAGAATGCTGTGATGGTAATGACAGACATTTTAGTGGGTGGTTACCCCCTGACAGACACCCCACAACGAGTGGGGGGGGGGGGGGGGAGACAGGATCTGCATCTAACATGGAGATACCAAGTAAAAGCTGTACTACAATAGTTCTGCACATCCTAGAGTACTGTGGTGGTAATACCAGACATTTTAGTGGGTAGTTACCCCCTGAGAGACAACCCACAACGAGTGGGGGGGGGAAGGGGGAAGGGGAGGGGGGAGACAGGATCTCCATCCAACATCGGAGACACCAAGTAAAATTTGTACTACAATAGCACTTGCACATCCTAGAATGCTGTGATGGTAATACCAGACATAGTGGGTGGTTACCCCCTGACAGACACCCCACAATGAGTGGGGAGGGATAGGGGGCGACCAGGAACTGCATCCAACATTGGAGATACCAAGTAAAATTTATACTACAATAGCACTTCATATCCTAGAATGCTTGTGATGGTAATGACAGACATTTTAGTGGGTGGTTTCACCCTGACAGACACACCCTAAAATTAAGGTGGGCAGGGGGAAGGGCAAGCCTGATTATGAATGTCTAGATTAGTATAGTGGGCTGCTATTGACCCGTATTATACATTATCGTGATATATTTAATAAATATTTTTATCCTTTCTATATCCTTTGTATTTATCTAACACAGTGTTTCCCAACCTTTGACACTTTGAGGAACCCCTGAGACAATATTCCTCATCCCAAGGAACCCCAATACACACACACACACACACAGACACACACACACACACACACACACACACATTTATATACTATATATATTATATATATCATATATATATATATATAATATATATATATGTAAGCATCTGTATTAATTACCTTTAGTAAAACAGAGGGAAAAAATCTCGCACGATATGTTACGATAAAATAATTATAGGACTACGATTTCTCTCGCCCTGTTTAACGAAAAATATATACTTATAAATAACAAATAATTAGATAAAACATGAATTCTTACGGAACACCTTGCGATCGTTCACGGAACCTTAAGGTTCCACGGAACCCCGGTTGACGATGGCTGATCTAACACAAAAATTATTTGTTTGTTTCATATAAATAACAGTCATCTGTAGGCCCATAATAATTCAGTCATATTATTATTTTGTCAAGCAAGCAACTGACTTCAATTATAGTAGGGGAGCCCGGGGCTAGTTGGCTACAGGGGTAAGTTGGCATACTCAACATGGCTTTAAAGTTTACCAATAGGATGACTCTAATACATATACTGTGTAATTGCCACGTGGTTCCTCAATTACCAGCAAAATTCTATAGAGATAGAACGTAGGCGCTCGAATTTATTAGACATTTTTTTATTTTGATGGTAGTAAGTAAATATTTTAATCTTTCTGTTATTTGCTATAGCATCTATACATTCATAAAGATTAGTTTTCAATGATAGCATAGTTTTCCTTATGGTTTAAAGATTCGATAGCATTAAAATGATTAATTCAAGGCTTCTTGGTGTGGACTGGTAATCGTTTTTGTACCAAATGGTAGGGATGGGTTAGTTGGCTCAAAATAAATGGGGCAAGTTGGCACACGTTATTTGATAACAATAGTAAGCCTATTTATTTATATAATTTACGTTTTTTTTCTGGATTTTTGGAAGGATAATGAGATTAGTGTCCTATCATTTCCTCCACATTGTTCTCACAAGTTGCAGCCCCTGGATTTTAGTGTTTATAGACATCTGAAGAAATGTGTTAACAGGGCATGTGATTCGTGGATGACTGGTAATGCCCATCTGTGACATTCCTGGTAAAGTTTCCTCGGCTTTACCTCTAGCTGTCACTTATTCTGATGTTTTCAATTGGTTTAGGATTGATGGAATTTTAACTTTGAATTACAGACTATTTCAAGATTTTGATTTTACAGGTAGTTATGTAACAGATTGAGAGATGTCTGAAAAGACACATGGGCTTCAGATCAGTCATCAGCGTGATACAGAGTTTAAGAACTGCTCTTGTTGATCCAGAAGAAAGCTCAGCTGAAGAGAGCCTGTGTTTGGTAAGCCAGGTGAAGTGTGGGTCCAGTGCAGGGCATGTAGCATGTGGGAGCATGAAGACTATGACGAGGATTTATTTCACACCTGCCACAATTACAACTAGATGATGATCTGAAGTAATACTAATGCCTTATATTTTGTATTTTGGAAATTCAGAGGGTATTTTTGCTGTTTGATTTAAATGCGATGTAGTATTTTCTTTTAATTATCAATGTGCCCAACTTACCCCATAATGTGTTTTCCAACTTACCCCGTGGGGCAAGTGGCACGAAAAGTTATTTTTTTCTAAAGCTTATTGTTATCTTATTGAAAGCAAACAACAATTATTTTGCTCTATGATAAAGACGAATGTTAATATTTTTCAATGGTGGTAAGAATTTTGCAAAAAGTTTGTTTTATATTCGCAATAACCAAAATTGTAAAAAGTGTGCCAACTAGCCCCGGTCTCCCCTACTCGCTTTAGCTTTGTTTACGATATGAAAATTAATGTAGCGGTGGTTGGAAGACTGACACTATAAAGTAGCATATAAGTTATTATCATTATTAGAGTTATTGCTGTAAAATGTCTATGTACATAACATTTGTTAAACAGAGTTACGCACCCATTAAATAGATAGTAATACATATGTAATATATACGCTATAGTCAGGGTACATTGTTTTATCGAAGCAGGACTACCCTTCTTTTTGTTTTCACTGACTTTCATGCTAATGAAATCATGGATACATTTTTGTATTATCAGTTTTATGAATGAATATTGTTGTTACTATAGTCGATTTTTTTCGGCTGGTGTAAAATTCGAGACATAATACACCTGGCTGAGGAAGGACACAGAGGATCTCTGTTTTTTAAACAAGTTATTTCGAACATTTCCATTCTCTCAAGAAGATTATGAATAAATACAAGAGCAAACTAGACAAAAAAAAATAATAATCACCTTGCATTAATGTAAAGAAAACAAGAGAAATGAAAAATTAGTGCGATTGTCAATTTTTTCTATCGTTAATGTTTAATGAGTCAGTGTTTAGCGAATTGTTAGGGTTTAGTGAGTATGCGTTTAGTGAATGTTTATGAGTAAGTGTTTGATGAACGTTTAGGGTTTAGTGACTGTTTAATGTGTCAGTATTCAGTGAATGTTTACTGAGTCTTTGGGGTTTAGTGAATGTTATTGAATGTTTATTGTGTAAGTATTCAGTGAATGTTTTGTCTTTAGGGTTTTAGTAAATGTTTTGTGAATGTTAAGTGAACGTTTAGTGAATGTCTTGTGAATGGTAATGTTTAGTGAATATTTAGTGTGTAAGTATTCAGTGCGTGTTTAGGGTTTTAGTGAAAGTTTTGCGAATTTTAAGTTAGCGTTTAGTGAATGTCTTGTGAATGTTAGTGTTTAGCAAATGTTTAGTATGTAAGTGTATATTAAGTTTTTAATGAGTGGATGTTTCATTTCACTGTTTAGTAAATTTAATAAGTATTTAGGGTTCGGTAAGCTATATTTTAATGAGTACTTTTGGGGTTTAGTGAATGTTTAGTGTTTAATTAATGTTTAGGATTAAGTGAGTGTTTGGTGAATTTTTGTTTCTGAGTGTTTGGGGTTGTGTAATAACTGAATATTTTTTCGTAAATTTAGTATTTCAAGTTGGTTTAGTGAGCATTTAGTGTAATAGTGGAGTTGCCTAGTGAGTGTTGGGTATTCAGAGTGTTATTGAGAGTGTGTGTGAGTGTATGTTAAGTATGTGTGTGTGTGTATAGTGAATGTATGCAAGTGTGAGTGCTTACTGAGTAAGTGCATTGTGAGTGTTGGTGGTTAGTGATTGTACATTACTGTTTAGTTAGTGCTTCGCTACCATATGCAAAGAAAGTCCTGCATTTACACAGGAACCATTTATGATTGACACTGCTTAGATCCAAGAGCAGATGCTTAGGCCTGACCACAATGGTTGGAGTTCTTAGGTGTGTTTTCGTAATCTAATTTTTCTCCGTGAAATTGGGTCGAATAATAATAATAATAATAATAATAATAATAATAATAATAATAATAATAATAATAATAAAGATTTAAAAAAGTAAATAGGAATAAAAATATAGTACTAAGAGCTTGACCGAGACCTTCTAATATGGCCTTCCGAAGTCACTCTCGGCAGGGAGATCGCTACTCCAGTGATTGACGCCCTATGCCTTGCACAGCTGACAAATTTACACATTGCGGTTGTCAAATTTTTATGACTGTTGAGACGCAGTATAAATCATATTAACAATGGTAATGCATTGAACAGACGTGAGGATATAATATGATGTTAGTGCCTTGTCGACTGGATATAATGAACAAATAAAGAAAAAAATATTACTAGGGAGAAAATTAGCCGAATAATGGTCGTCAAAGCCAGCATCGATAGAATGTATTGAAACATTACATAGGCTGCCTGTGGTGCGTGCCGGCGGGAAGTTTAGAGACAAACGCACTCTGAATATATATGGTACCTGATACTTGGTGATAGTGTACAGATCAATTTGAGTGAGGCAGCCGAAAATAAGTGGACTATTAGATAACTGACATGATATTATAGGCCTACTTAATTTGGGAGTCAGGAGCTCCAAGTTGTATGATCGTCAACTTCGGGAGGGGGAATAAAAGGGGTAAAATGTTTTAATCTTTATAGTTAGCTTATCCTGAACAATTCATTCACATCTCTTTGTGAATGTGCGGGTGTTAAAACGGCTCTTTATGATGGGACTTTGGTCTTAATATCAATCGAATTCCCATATCCGATAAAAATTTCATTTCATCCACACGAACCAACAGCAACTAAAGAACAATTCATTTATGGTAAGACACGTTGGGCTACGAACCTCGACATGGCTGCAGTGTCCTAACTATAGGCAAGAAAAGAAAATGACCAAAGACGCTATTAAAGCGAGAATACTTATCTTACATTTCTTTTTTTAGAGGAACTGAGAGTGGCACCATCTTGACTGGTTTAATTATTGGCATCATATGACTGGTTTAATTATTCAAAAATGGCTCAGCACACATACTTGTAGCTGTTGCCAATTGTGACCCCCTCCCATTCAGATAAAATACTTTGTGTGAAGTAGTAACTCCAAACCAAAGGATAGTGCTAATATTATATATAGTATATATATATATATATATATATATATATATATATATATACTATATAAATAGTGTGTGTGTGTGTGTGTGTGTGTGTGAAACTATAGAAAATAGACCAAGCCTATGAAGTCTCACACAGTTTTTTCTTATAGATGTGATGAATTAATGAAGTTAAATATTCCATACTTCAATAGGAATTTAAAAAATAAACTCCGGCAGTAATTCATTATCCTGAAACATCACAATATTTCTTGAATTTTTTGCCTTTTACATTTTATCAGGCTCACGATTTTCAGATACTTACCATATTTCTAATATCAATATTGCCTATGATAGATTTTGAAATATTTCAGGTGTCCCACCTTCTCCTTCCCAAAATCGTAGGTTATGATCTTGTGAAATGGTAACCACCCACTAAAATGTCTGGCATTACCATCACAGCATTCTAGATGATGAAGTGGCTATTGTGGTACAAATTTTACTTTATATCTCCAATGTTGATGCAGATCCTGTCTCCCCCTCTCCTCCCCCTCCCCCCATACTCGTTGAGGGGTGTCTGCCAGAGGGCAACGATCCTCAAAATGTCTGTCATTACCACCACAGTACTCTGAGAATGTGCAGTGCTATTGTAGTACAAATTTTACTTGGTATCTCCAATGTTGGATGCAGTTCCTGGCTCCCCCTTCCCCCACCCCCTCCCCCCCACTCGTTGTGGGTGCCTGTCAGGGGGTAAACTACCCACTAAATGTCTGGCTTACCATCACAGCATTCTAGGATGTGCAGTGCAATTGTAGTACAAATTTTACTTGGTATCTCCAATGTTGGATGCAGATCTGTCTCCCCTCCCCACTCGTTTGTGGGGGCGTCTGTCCAGGGGGTAACCACCCCTACAAAAACGTCTGTCATTACCACCACAGTATTCTAGGATGTGCAGTGCTATTGTAGTGTAAATTTTACTCGGTATCTCCTAAGTTGGATCTAGATCCAATTAACCCCCCCCTTTTCAGTGCGTCTGTCAGGGGGTAACCAACCCTCCAAAATGTCTGTCACTGGTCATTCTATAATCAGTAGAGTCTGCAAGATATATTATATATTAGTTTCATCTGGTATCTCATATATTGTATCTAGACCCCAAAATCTAACGAGCAATTAGTGGTGTGTTGTAAATAAGCACCCATATATTTTCGGCAGACGGTCAGTTTCACAGTTTACAAGTCTACTCCTAAATACCAGTAGGGGTACAGTCGGTATCTCGTTCGTTGTATCTCAACGGTCCGGGCTGCCGCTCTATATTGACATGTCCAAAAATTTGTGTCGATAGAGTTTTGAAGCCTACTAACACGTCCAAAAACTTGTGTCCAAAGAGGTTTGAAGCCATCTAACTCAAGTCCAAAAGCTTGTGTCCAAAGGATTTTGAAGCCTACTGACATGTCCAAAAACTTGTGTCCAAAGGATTTTGAAGCCTACTGACATGTCCAAAAACTTGTGTCAAAAGGGTTTTGAAGCCTACTAGCACATGTCCAAAAACTTGTGTCCAAAGAGTTTTTGAAGCCCCTAACACATGTCCAAAAACTTGTGTCCAAAGAGTTTTTGAAGCCCCTAACACTTGTCCAAAAACCTGTTTCTAAGGGTTTTGAAGCCAACTAACGCATATCCAAAGACGCTAATAAACCAAAAATCCATGTCCTACTTATTAGCAAGGAATATAATTCTTCTTGATATAAAAGATAATAGAACATTTTAGAAATAAAGTCAAGTACTGCGACGTATTCCCCAAAAGTTCTATTACCCCTGGACATTTTTAAAAGGAACGGACCCTTTGGCCCGTTGTGGGTATAGCCATGGTAAAAGTAAACGATTTTGGCAATAATGATAAGAAAACAAACACACACTAAGAGTAATAACAATAACAAACAATAGTGAACAAAAACGCAAAAAAAACGTCTTAATTAGTAAGAAAGTCATTCAAAAAACCACCAGAGGCACAAAAAATATAAACGTTCGAATCACGCATGCGCGTTTGTGCCTGCGTATGCAATATATAATATTCTTGCCCATAGTGTTTCCTTCCCTTCACAACAACACATAATTTCGCAACCCGAGCCCACAACATCCCTCTCAGACTCGTAACTCTCTCCAAAAGGTGTCAAACTGACAGTGGAAAGTTGCAACGGCGAGGAGAGAAAGAGAGTTTTGGTTCCTCTTGACGGCTGAGCTGTGATTTGTGATCAATATACATTTCTCTGAGCAGAAGTGGCCGGGCACTGAATTGATAATGAAAGTTGGTTTCATCACAGAGCAGGTTTTGGTGTTTGGAAATCGCATATGCACATCATATATATACTATGCATATCCGAGGTAGAGCGAATTGGGTATTTAAGGACATTTGTAGCTTATATATATATATATATATATATATATATATATATATATATATATATATATATATATATATATATAAAATATGCATATCCATATATATAAAATATGTATAAATATAAATATATGCATATATATATATATATATATATAAATATATATCATATATATATATATATATATATATATATATATATATATATATATATCATATATATATATAATATATATATATATATATATATATAATATATACATATGCACATACCATATATGTATACGGACGGGATAGAATAAAGCCATCTTCCTTGAAAAGTGATAGGCTTATACAAGTGAGTGAATAATAAAATACAAGGATATCAGCTTTGTAAAAAGAAAACAAAACGAGTCAGACTCATGTACTTTTTAATGCTTATGCTCCTTTAGTTGTCACTTAAGCCTTGGTTTTTTTTAAATATAAAGACGAAGCTTACTCCCAAGTGAATTTGTCAAAAGAACTTTGACCACGAAACATAATTTCAAAAAGCCTGTAAGAGCTCTGAGTCACAAGCAAAACATCTAATTTCTAATATCCTTTATATTATAATTCAATGCTACGTCTATGAATACTTCTTAATGGATCGAAAGTTTGTGTTTACGAAATCTGTCTCATACGAAAGGAACTGTTCCAGTTTCGGGAATTTCCTTGGACTTATTTCGAAGAATCCAGAATGTTTTGACATTCCATCCCGCGTCATATTCTGCGGAGTTTGTAAGGAATGACATAAGATATATATCTACATATCCGGCCGTTAAAGATTATTTCAGATGTTTTCAGAGAGAGTGAGAGTGTATCTTATGAATGGTTTCAGGTGAGGAATGGAATGGAATATGTGAATGAGGCAAAAAGCTAAGTACTGGGACCCACAGAGTCATTCGGTGCTATGATGGCAATGAATGAAAATGGAAATATGAATAATGCGTTTGAAGGAAATGATATTATGAGTTTAAGAGAAATTACATGGATAAAATGAGTTTTAAATAGATGCCATAATGATCGATGTTTATAACGGTAAAAACGGAAAATTTTATTTCTAATGGAATTAAAAGCTGCCATAAATAAGATATAAAAATTTATATGTATATATAAAATTACCCGGTGGAAGTCCTCCCATTAGTTTTTTTTTCTCTCTTCTTCGTGTCTTTTTTTTTTTTTTTTTTTTTTGTCAACCACAGCTGCGACTTACCACGGTCGACTAAGTATTGGGTACAGAATTTACTGCTTAGGTCAAAACACACACACACACATACACACACAAACACACATTATCTTAATCATTTTGCACTGACAACAACTATTATTATTATTATTATTATTATTATTAATATAGCTCCGTACACTGAAGTTGAATTCACGTAATCCCAAGTCTATAAACCACCGAGTGACGCCTCAAGGTTCCTCAAATGCTTTTGGAACTGAATAAATCGAAAACGTTTCTCCAGATCTCCTCGGTAAGGGTCCACATTATAGATCCTAAGAGGCGTGTAATTAATATCGTACGCATGAATTATGCCCTCCCGGTGGGCACTTGGGCACGTCCAAATGGTACGCACTACCCAAGGCCACGCCTTTTCCAGTACCGGTTGCATTTGCATCTTGTTAGCACTGCTTAAGTATGAGGGTATACATATGCATGAGAGAGTTGGGGTAGCTGGTTTGTTTTGGGGGTGGGGGGGGGGGGGATTAAGGGATTGTGGGGCGGGTAATGGGGGAGTATTAGGGGGGGTTAGAGGAGAGTGGGATTGGGGGGCATTCGGTGCAAAGTACATGAAATAAATTGGTCGCAACCATTTTTCATTTTTTATACTTTTTTTTAGAAATACATATCTTTCTCTGCACGCAATTCCTGTTATCAAAATCAAGTTTCTTATATTGATTTCATTTAGGATTACCAATTTATTTAAATTATCCAGTGTGGAATACTGAATACAATTATTAGCCTCGACAAATTGTACTCAACTGGTTTGCTTGGGGAAGGTACAATTTAGTGAAGAGCTTTGAATTCGTAGAACCTCATATTAGTAGTTACACTAGAGCATTCCAGGTCTCTAATGAACAAGTTTAATGATGAATGAGATGAGTAAAAAATAATAATGAGGAAATACTTATAATAGCATGAGTTAAAGTGGAGAAAAAAACACAGTTCTTTTCAAATATATTTGTAAAATTGTATAATTATGGATTTGTCTCTCCTCTCCACTAATGATAATAATGACAATAATAGGAAGGAGAAAGAGATGAAATAACTTTTGCAGTCTTTTTTTTCTCTTTTTACTTTGACACTATCTCATAGTAGGTCAATCCTGTGAGATTTCAAGCATTCCACGAAACTAATTTCTCGTATAATCCTGCAGTAGGATGGGATAGGATAGGAAACATAATTTAAACCAAAAAAGCCAAGCGCTGGGACCTATTAGGTCATTCATCGCTAATAGGAAAATTGAGTAAGAGGTTTAAAAGACGTAACAGGAGGAAACATTCACAGTTGCACTATGAAACAATTGTTTGGGGAGGGTGGAAAGTCAGCTGGAAGAAAGAGAATAGGAACGGAGGTACAGTAAAAGAAAGGAAAGGCGTTGCAGCTAGGGGCCGAAGGGACGCTGCTAAGAACCGTTAAGTAATGCCTCTAGTGCACCTCATACTAGGCCTCTACGGGCTATATCAGAATGGCTTGAAACGTAATCAGAGCTGTAAAAAATAGCTTGTAAAGTATCAATATTCATGCCTCTCTTTCTACCCGTTACTGAGAACGTTAAAGTTACTGTACCAGCGCAAAAGCTAGATTTAAAAAAAAATAAGAAACAAGAATCATTAAACAAAAGGAGCAATGGAGCTATGATGAAGATATATCCGAGTATTTAAATCAAATGATATTACTTTTTGCGATAGCTGGATCTCTGCTGTTTTAAAAAAAAATAAGTATCCTTTCCGTGACTCCCTACTAAAGAAAACTGATCAAAGATTTGACGCTGTAACACCAAAACTTGAACATCTGTTTTATTCGAAGACACTGCCTACCTTGTGTAACGCCACACTTCGTATCATCCTGGTACCTTTCCGTTCAGGCAATAGAAGCCTTGTGTTCTAGAGGCCCTACCTGTGTGCTCACTTGAGAATTCCCAAAGATTTTATTCGTGTTAGAGCTTTCTATTCCTCATAAAGACCTATATTTCCTTTTTTTATGGAACACTAACTAGACTAAGTTCAAATTCAACTTAAAAACTGAAAATCGTCAAATTCTAAGAGCCAAGCAATTTGATATACTATGTGCATAAGCCATAGAGTGAGTAACCCTACTTGTCCTGCCAAAGGTGCCTGCATTTTTGCTCTCCCCTGGCGTATAGTATAGACTTTTAAATACTTTCTCCTGGTTTCTTTTTTATCTTAGATATCGTCAGTGTAACTATCATCGTCAGTAACATTACGTTCCTGATCGCCAGTACAATAATAATAATAATAATAATAATAATAATAATAATAATAATAATAATAATAATAGAAACACTAACAGTGAGAAAAGTAATGGACTCCTAAGGAGGCAGGATGCAACGCGGAACCCCATACTATAAAAAGCATCCAGTCAAAGACGATGACTGAGATAATAATAATAATAATAATAATAATAATAATAATAATAATAATAATAATAATAAATAATAATAATAATATGTAGTAGATCCCCTTTAGGTGATGGCAGCATCAACTGTATTCAGTTTATATAGAGTTTTTACTATTTTTCAGGAAGATAAGAGAAAACTCTATATGAACTGAAAGCAGCTGATGCAGGCATCGCCTTCGGTAATAATAATAACATAATAATAATAATAATAATAATAATAATAATAATAATAATAATAATAATAATAATAATAAATCATTAAAGTTTCCTCTATCTCTCAGAAAAATAAGAGAAACCTATATGCATTGAATGCAGCTGATGCAGCCATCGCCTTCAGTAATAATAATAATAAACCATTAGAATTGTGTGTTTATTCTATTATCATGATTATATATCTTCGAAGTTCACGACAGCAATTAAGACCTTTGATATTAAATTACCTCATTCCTTTTATTTCATTAACAACTCTATTATGTGTACTTCTTATTCATGCAAAACCCTAAACACATGCATAATGAATGCACGAATGGTGCGTTAAGCAACATATCGCATCTCCCAGTTTATCCCTTGACTTCGGGGTCAAGGTAATCGACTCACCTGGACGACCAGATCACCTGCGTTAATGCGGTAATAAGAGGTTAGGGTTTATGAGGTGATAAATTAAAAAGGAAAAAAAAAAAATATTTATATTCGCGGTCGGCCAGGCTCTTAAGATGATCCTGTGAGATGCTGAGATGAAAATAGTAGTTTTTCTTTTATAATTCTCTTGTGAATAGTGGTTAAGTTTCAGGTATCAATAATAATAATAATAATAATAATAATAATAATAATAATAATAATAATAATAATAATAATAATAGCAACCGAATGGATTTTTCTTGTTTGTCCTTCTCGGGTTATAGTAGGGGAGACATGACACAGCCACCACCCAAAGCTGCAAACCGGTTTGCCCGCCCCATGCAGGGGCGGTTTTGGTAGGGGATTGGTAGCGCCGAGTTCCAGCGCCCTGAGGGCCCGCCAATAAGCTCGTCTTAACAATAATAACAAGTGTTAAATAAAGAGCGTAATAAAATTCACGAACAGTATTTCATTCTCGTAAAAGGACTGGAATTCCTTATTAATACACAGAAAAGAACCATTGGCATTACTTTATAAAGTTAATCATACTACATTAACAAATGGAGGTACGCCTCTTTGAAAGGATGTTTAAAATGACATTTTTCATTGCTAAATAAATTTGTTCATCAATTAGAGGTAATCGGAATTTGTTTTCGTTACAAGGTCGAAACAGAAGTAGAGCCACAACTCATGTAAAAGCTTGACATCTTTATTGCGCCGTAAAACCCCATTCCCGCTGACAAGAAACAGGAGCCTGAGGACTGAGTAGCAACTTCTGTATCTGTTTACATTATCAAGTAGTCAATTTAGGGATTAACTCCACCTGCGACTCAGCTTCCCACTTCAAGAAACGTACAGTTCCTCGCTGGACGAGTGGTTTTCGCGTTCGGCTGCCAAGCCGGTGGTCCGAAGTTCGAATCCCGGCTCGGCCAACGCGGAATCAGAAGAATATATTTCTGATGATAGAAATTCATTTCTCGATATAGTGTGGTTCGGATCCCACAATAAGCTGTAGGTCCCGTTGCTAGGTGACCAATTGGTTCCTAGCCACGTAGAAATATCTAATCCTTCGGGCCAGCCCTAGGAGAGCAGTTAATCAGCTCAGTGGTCTGGTAAAACTAAAATATACTTAACAAGAAACGTTAAACCTGACTTTGACCTCCTCGAATGGCTCATCCTCACCCGTTTACGTCTGTGATGCCTGCCACTTTCGACAATTTTCTTTCTATAAGAATTTATCAAATTATAATTGTATATAATTACCGTTTTCGAGTAGCGGTGTATTTGGTCAGTTTGGAGGGATTATGTTTATGTAAGAAATGACCATGTATACTGTAATCGCATTGCAAATATTGTGATTGTAAATAACGCAAGTTTAATACTTTCAATACAAAGTTTATATATAATATATATATATATATATATAAATCTATATTATATATAATATATATATATATATTAATATTTTGAATAATGTGCTACAATTGAACCTGTTATCTAAGCGTCACCTACTCCGAAGTGTTGGTACTAAACATGGTGGAATCTCCTTGGTACGCCGTGTTTAGTACTATCCCCTCTGGGTTCAAAGTATTATATACACCCATTTCTATATTGTGTGGTCAACAAGTTATATTAATAAACGATATCTTTTATCTATCTGCCGTCTACTTTACATTTTACCATACGGTGTTTAGTGCTAGCACTTCGGCCTAGTTGCCCCAGTGCTTGGCATTATCCCCAAAATCAACATAAAACAAAACGAGCTCTTCCGAAAAGGTGGCGCGTAGGTAACAAGTCAAAATAGCACCTTAGCATTATCTGCAATTCTTTAACGCAAAGCCATAAGTAAAAAGCCTCTTAAACGAAAGGATAAGATATAAACCGAGAAGGCTTCGCAAATAAGAGGAGAAAGCTACGTCGATCAATTAGCATAGATGTGGTCGTGGCTACTGGGAGCCAAGTTACTCATAATTACCAGTTCAGCGGGATACCCAAGTCTCTCATTAAGCGCTCCGTTGTTTTGCATTTCCCATCGTTGCAACTTCAGGGTTAGGTACCGGATTCATAGAGGCTTTAATAGCATCAAAGAGGCTTTAATAGCATCAACAATAAAATGAACAGGTATTACAGAAGTGCAGATGATGACACGAAAAATGCGTGTTGAATATCCAGCTGGGTAAAATCATTTATTCCTGTCTGAATTGTTTTCGACTCAAAGGCTTTGTTGGAATGCAATTTCTCTTACATTAATCAGTCAATCGTTACTTGTAATATAATACATACTAATTCCGTCGATAGATCTATTATTCATTTAATGTATATACCATTGAAAGTAGGCCGAATGATGATGCATATAGACAATTTATGGATCTCACATAATTTGTATCTGCATACAACTCCAGACTTCCAGAACTGACTTGGGTCCTGGATTACTCCCCAACTAAAACTCGAGTACGTGATCACTCAAAATGCCTTCTCTACTGGAGAGTTCCATGGATATTAGAAACTAACATTAACAACGGTAAATACAGACAATTAACTCATAGGTAAAGAGAAGAAACTGGAAGGATGGAGGTATAACAACAACAGCAACAGCGATAAAGGAATTATAAAAGCGACAGTGACGATATAACAAGCATACCTAATGAAGATGTATATAGCCACAATCTATGGATCTCACATATTTGTATCTGCATACAGTTCCAGACTTCCAGAACTGATTTGGGTCCTGGAATTACCCGCCGCTAAAGCTTGAGTACTTAATCACTTACGCAAAATGCATTCTCTACTTAAAACTAATATTAACAAAGGTAAATACAGACAATTAACTCATAGGCAAAGAGAGGAAACTGGAAGAAGCGAGGTATAACAACAAGAGCAAGATCTATGAATTAACTACAGAGGCGACAGTGACGAAAGCAAAGAATAACACACTGAGCGTATCAATGGAATGATAACGTGTATATGAATCAGATACACCACCCTACCACTGAGATCTAAAAGGTAAAACGAGTGGAGGTGGCATTACTCCATTAACGCTCGTTGAGGACGAGAGAGGCGGCACTCTCTCTCTCTCTCTCTCTCTCTCTCTCTCTCTCTCTCTCCTCTCGTCCTTTGGCTGTTCCATTGCATGCAGGATCGACGGCAGGACGTCCAACCAAGGCGAAAAAAGAAGGAAGGACTCTTCCCTTCGGAGGGTTGTGTGTGTTTTGTGGGTGGGGGTGGTGGGGGGCGGGGGGGGGGGGGGGGGGGGGTGTTGTGAATGTGAAACGCAAACGGGGCGCGACTCGAATCCTACTATATATATGCTAAAGAACCATTATCCTCCATCCTCTCTGTCTGTCTGTCTGTCCAATCGCTTCAACTCATACACACGTACGCCCGTAGACACACACACACACACACACAGGATGTGGATGAGATCTTTTTTCATGAATGGAGGGCAAGCAGCTGGGGGTGTGGATGGGAGGAGTTAGGGAATGGTGTTTAAAGGATGGGAGAGAGGGGGGGGAGGTGGGTAGGTGGTTGGGTAAGGGGAGGAGGGGTCATGGCGGTACTTGCAGGCACTCTATCTATACTTCTACTGGCCCATGCTATATACAGGCCCCCTTACCTCCCTTCCAACCGCCCTCTCTCTCTCTCTCTCTCTCTCTCTCTCTCTCTCTCTCTCTCTCCCCCGGCAAACAACATAGCGCGTGCTTTATGAGGAAGTGTCATTTACAGAAGGGCCTGTGTCATGTTCGTCCAACCTCAATCTAACGTAAATATCCGGTGGTGGGAAGAGCTTTGTCCTCTGCTATTCTTTCTCACTTAGGGCATTGATGCGCCGAATTCCCACGGGGGAACCAATGCCACGGTTTGCGATCGTGTGCGAACGCGGGAGGCTGTTCTCGCTATTGGTAGATTCTGGGGACGCCTGGCCAAGTCTCAGGTTTATAAATGTCACAGATTTATAAATATATCAAATTTTTAAAATCATGCTTCTGTGATACTGAAATAATTATAAACTTCTCAAATTTATAAAATCATTAATAAAATCATGTTTCTGTGATAACGAAGTAATGATAAATGTCTGAAATTTATAAAATTAATTAAATCATGTATCTGTGATACTGAAGTAATGACAAATGTCACTTATAAATATCTCAAATTTATAAATATCTCAAATTTATAAAATCGTTAAAAAAATCATGTTTCTGTGATACTAAAGTAATTGTAAATGTCTACAATTTATGAATATGTGAACTTTATAAATGTCTCAAATTTATGAAAAATCATTAATAAGATCATGTTCTGTGATACTGAAATAATTATAAAAGCCTCAAATTTATAAAATCATTAATGAAACATGTTTCTGTGATAAATGTCTCTGAATTATAAATGTCTCAAATTTATAAAAGTCTCAGATTTACAAAATCATTAATAAAATCATGTCTCTGTGATTCTTAAATAATTATAAATGTCTCAGATTGATAAATGCTCAAATTTATAGAAGTCTCAAATCTATAAAATCATTAATAGAATCATGTTTCTGTAATACTGAAATAGTTATAAATGACTCAAAATTATCAAATAATTGATAAAACCATGTTCCTATGATACTGAAGTAATGATAAATGACTCAAATTTATAAATGTCTCAAATTTATACAATCATTAATAAAATCATGTTTCTATGATACTGAAATAATTATAAATGCCTCAAATCTATAAAATCATTAATAAAATCATGTTTCTGTGATACTGAAATTATTATAAATGTCTCAGATTTATAAATGGCTCAAATTTATAAAATCATTTATAATATCTTGTTTCTGTGATACTGAAATCATTATAAACGTCTCAAATTTATAAATGTCTCAAATTTATAATATCATTAATTAAATTATGTTTCTGTGATACTGAAGTGATGATAAATGTCTAAAACTTATAAATGTCTCAAATTTATATAAAATCATTAATAAAATCATGCTTCTGTGATACTGAAATAAATATAAATGTCTCAGATTAATAAATGCCTCAAATTTAGAAATGTCCCAACTTTATAAATGTCTCAAGTTTATAAAATCATTTATACAATCATGTTTCTATGATACTGAAATAATTATAAATGTCTCAGAATTATAAATGTCTCAAATTTTTAAATGTCTCTAATTTATAAAATCATTAATGAAATCGTGTTTCTGTGATACTTAAATCATTATGTCTCAGATTTATAAATGTCTCAAATTTATGAAGTAATTAATAAAATCATGTTTTTGTGATACTGAAATAATTAGGTCTCAGATTTATAAATGTCTCAAATTTATAATTGTCTCAAATTTATAAAATCGTTAATAAAATCATATTTCTGTGATATTGAAATGATTATAAATGTCTCAAATTTAGAAATGTCTCAAATTTATAAAATCGTTAATAAAATCATCTTTCTGTGACAATGAAATAAATTCTTGAATCGACGTTGCCTTAGGAGGGTAGTGCCGTCAATGCATTTCACATGATACACTGTAGGCATTACTGAAGACTGTTTGTAATGTCTTTTTTGCAACCACATAGATACATCCACTTTTTAACCTATTACTTGATACCCATTTCCGCTTCTCTTCTCCAATCTTCCATTTCAGCCTCTTTTAATTCATTACAGCTTGGTGCAATTGTGGGGTTTTCTCCCAGTTATATCTTTAAAGCCTTGTGCGCCATCTCCTTTATCTTGCTGTCCAGCACCTTCATTTCACTGTCTTAATCACTGAATGGCCGAAAGTGCCTCAGTGCTTGGCTCAACTTAACAGCATAAATTTCATAATCAATCAATTTTTTCTAAATCCTCCTACTACAATATTGCTATACTATTGTCAATGTGACATAAGAAAAACCACGAATCCTTTCTAAATCCTCCTATTACAATGTTGGCTTATTATTGGTAATGTGGCCCCCGCGCCAAAACGAAAAAAAAAAAAAAATGCAAATACTGGTGACGTCTTGGGTATGCAAGCCGACGGGAAGAAAATAGTGAGCATTAGAGAAGGCTAGTGTTGTTACGGTTATCTTGAGAGGTTTATGGACGAGTATTGATTGAAAAAGCTTGATAGATGAAATGAGGCATGGTAGGGTAAGAGCCCTTTTTTTTCTTTTCTTTTTTTCTAAGGAAGAGGCTGTCTGTGTAAACGCTTCTGAGGAAACCGTTTCAGATGGTGTTCCAAAACAGTAAAAAAAAAAAAAAAAAAAAAAAAATTACAAGCAGAGTAAACTAATGTAAAAAGGTCTACGATAAAATGGCATAAGGCTTTTACAGATTATGAAACAAGTCTGAGGCAAAGATATGCTTTACTTATGGAAACGTAAAATCCTTTAGAAACAAAATTATGATATAAGTGCGTTTAAGAAATTAACAGGAGGAAGTAAATGGGATATGTTAAAGAGTTTCTGAAAGCGCACTCGTGAAAGATTAAAAAAAACATTTGAAGAAGGGAAATTTCAAAGAAAAGCTCAGCAAGAACAACGTTATGAGAATAAAAGAAACCTACAGATAGTATTACAAGTCTATCTCAGTCTATCTCAGGGTTGGCCCGAAGGATTAGGCATTTTTACGTGGCTAGGAACCAATCGGTTACCGAGCACGGGACCTACAGCTTATTGTGGGATCCGAACTAAAATAATACCATTATAATGAAGGTATGAGTGTTGAAAGCCAATATTCACGCGGAGACGTGCTCCAGGTAGCATATTCCCGAAGTGCACTGAGCGTTCGGCCAGACTCCGGGCCTCCGGCCCTACAGCCACTGTGGGCGGAGATATCTCACTCTCCTAGCAGACGACTCATTTCGTTCCGCCTTATTGCCTTCGTTCCCCTCCGTCATTAGCTTATTTCGTTGTTTTTATTATTTTTATGTTGTGTGAATATGAAATTGTGATATATATCCATATTTTACGATAGCAATATGCATATTTTGTTATATAAATCAATGTTATTCATAAATTTATTGTAATATGCTGCGAGTTTCGTTTCCTAAACCCGAAGTTTTGTTTACATTCGTCAGCTGATGTGTGGCCTAACTTCAGTGGGCGGAGACATCTCTCTTTCCTTGCAGACGACGGACGACGCATTTTGCATTTCGCTATGCCATACTGCCCTCTTCATTCTTCTCTCAGTCATTAGCTTATTTTGTAATGTTTTTATTATTTTTATTCATGTTAGGCTTTAACATGCTGCCATCTGTGGTCTTTACGTACTACTCACTCGCTATGCCGTTCACTTGTCCTGAGGTGTGACGTCACGAGGTTACGAAATGCTGGAGCTAATTTGCCCCATATACCATATATATATATATATATATATATATATATATATCTATCATATATATATATATATATATATATATATATACATCCCCTTTTTTCATACCCCCTCATTTGTTACAACTTTCGGATGACAAGTATCATATAGGTTCTAGGGACTGCACTGAGCTGAAATGGAATCTGAACGCGTCTGAGTTTCAATTTATTTAGCACTTATAAAGTGAGAATATACTGGACTATATATTTTAGGTAAAATCTGTAAAGCTGGAATATACTGGTTCATTTGTGTTAGAACCTGAGCCAATACTTATAAACTGAAAATATGTTGGTCAATTTACACTAATGTCCGAGCTAATAGTTATAAAGTGAAAATATATTGGTTAATTGATACTTACAATTAAGCTAGTAATACTTATAAAGGGAAAATATATTGCTTAATTTATACTTACAATTAAGCTAATAATCATAAAATGAAAGCGTATAGGTCGATTTATACTAAAACCAGAGCTAATACTTATAAAGTAAAAATGTATGGGCCAATTTATACTCAAGACTGCCCTGATACTTATAAAGTACAAATATATCAGTCTATTTACATTAAACCCTGAGCTCATGCTAGTAAGAGAAAATATGTTGATCAATTTGCAATTCTAACTTCAACATTTTTAAATTGAAAATATCTTAACCATATCATACTGAAGTATGAGCAGATACTGATAAAATGTCGACAGTACTCCTGCCCTAAAAAAATTCCAGTAGGAACTGAGGGGGCAAAATATCAAATTGATATTTTTGTAACGAAATATATCATTAATAAATTTACATTCTAATTAGCTTTCTCATTTATGACTTAAATCGTGAATCAGTTGTCAGCTATTTTCAACTAAAAATATAGTTCACATAGATATGTGTGTGTGTGTGTGTGTGTGTGAGAAGATTGGCTGCAGGGTGTTCAGAAAGTCACTGAGGACTGCATAGAAATTCCTTTCTTCTGAATGGCTCCAGGGTGCTCAGAAGGTCCCCGAGGACTGCACAGAAATTCCTCTCTTCTGAAGACCGAAGCAGCTCCCGTGGAGCCCAAAATGACTCCGGACCCAGACACATCAACTGTGTCCGGGGATCAGCAAGCGTTTCTGAAGACAGCAATGACGCAAGAATCCCAGCAGAATCCAGAAACGTCATGCGTCTTTTTTTAAAATTAATGATAAGTCAGAGAGAGAGTTGATCTATAACAAACAAAGATGTTTCTAAGTTTGCTTACAGTTGTGCTTGCACAGTGCTTTGAATTCGCGGTTCATCAAGTCCCCCACGAGATTATGTGGTTTTTGTTTGCCATACCTGTTGTGCTATTCACTGAAGTATTTATACTTCGTGGATTTGGCATTAGTATGGTTCGGTTCTTTGTCGATTTCTCGGCCTTGGACAACCCTGGCTGTCTTGAGGAGGCTGGAAATCTAGAGAACCAAGTTGTTCATTCTGAGATTGACGAACTCGATATTTCGGATAACGAAGAAGACGACGCTTCGGATAATGGAGACGACAGTCAGTCAGACTGCGAAGATGATGACAGTTCGCATAGTGAAGGAGAATCACCGCATTTGGATACTAGTCGAAAGTTCGAGGAAGTAATCATGAAGAATGAAAATGCCTTTTTAAGGCTTGAAAAAGAGAGGTTAGAGAAAGACCAGCTGATAAATGAATTAGCATGGAAGGTAAAGGCCCTGACTCAAGGAAGGATGAAGATGGAAGAACACATAAGAGACCTCGAACTGTTGAACAAAGAAAAGGACACACAAATCCATTCAATGTCCGAAGAAATGCAAATATTGAAAAGCAAAATTATAGAAAAGGCGAAGGTAACCGAAGTGCAAATGAAAGAGAGAGAAGAAAAGGACCAGAAGCTGATCATTTTGGAAAACACAGTCGTAGTTCTCGAGATGGAGAAGGAGACGTTGCATCGAGATCTACAGCTAAGAGAAGAAGGCAGGATAGAAATGCAAGTCAGGATAACCGAGCTAAATGAGGACTTGCAAAGCCTTCGCAAAGAGAACAGAAGGAAAGAGAAGACCATTGAAAGTCTGAAGAAGGAAAGCGAGCAGAAGACCTCCAAGATCAGCGACTTAGAGGACGGGTTACAAGTCCTTGTCGCTGAGAAACAGATGGCCCAAGAAAATGTGAAACAGCTCTACAAATGTAAAGCCGAATTAGTTGAGAAAAAGGAGGAACTGGAAAAGCTGAAAGAGGAGAACTTGCAGAAAGATAGAGAGCTCCTCCGACTGGAAAATGAGTGCACCCTCAAGCAAATGGAAGTCATCCGTTTGCAGAAAGCATCTCAAACTGTTGTAGCAGAAAACCCGACGGCAAATGGAAAGCTGAATGAAATAAGAAGAAGGAAAGTTCAACTTGAATTTGAATTGGCTGAAGCGAAGGAGGAATTAGAGACGACGGACTTTGAAAAGATGGAGGCAATCTTGGAACTCGAAAGCCTCCAGGAAGAGACCTTGGCCAAGGACACGAAGATCAGAGGCTTGGAAACTAAAGTAAAAATGCTTACAGGAGAAGAGAAGCGTCAAGGAATGAAGGCTCCTATATCTGAGAGGAAAGCTGAAGAGAAAAAGACTTTGGATAAAGCTCGATGTCTGAGGAAGCCCCAGATCAACTGCGAAGCTCTCTCCCGACAAATTGACAGCCTCGACGAAAAACGTCGCCAAATCAAGGAATTTGCAGCCAACCTCCGAAAACTGGAGCAAGAGGCGAAGATGTTCCGAGAGCTCTACAGGGAAAACGCCGTTACGTAAAGGGTGCACACAAAGGAACCTCGTCATTTTTAGGAGAACTGGTGGTTTGCTTGCAGAAGAAACAAGCCATGATAACTCTGCTGTTGGGAACAGGAACAGGCTGACTTTTGTGAAGGAAATCACTCCTGGATGTAGTTGTGGAAGCAGCTCTGAGCGGTGGACAGACTACAGCAGCTAGTGGACTGGCAACAAGTGCCCGAAGAGTGGATTGTTGTGCATCCCTTCTCCCATATTGGACTGTGGTGCACCCCCTCTCTCTCCTGCCACATGATACCCTCGGGAATGGGTATCAATGCTAAATCACATGCGTGGAAGGCAACCTCTGGCGCGGCGTAAGAACCCGTAAGTTTCATGCCAACTACACATGTGAATTGGGTTATGCATTGCATATTGAATCCCATTTCTTGCATATACTGCAGTGGCAACCTCTGGCGCGGCGTAAAACCCCGTAAGTTCAATGCCTTTTAAATATGCAAAATATGGGTTATGCAATGCATAATGGATCAAATACTTGCATATACTACCGTGGCAACCTCTGGCGCGGCGTAAAAACCCGTAAGTTTAATGCCTCCTATATATGCAAAATGTTTGATCCCAGTGTGGCAAG
>NC_087210.1:75536616-75561616 GCF_015104395.2 Macrobrachium nipponense | reverse complement strand
AGATATCTCCGCCAACAGTGCTCTAGGGGAGGAGCCAGGAGGAGACTGGCCGAAGCTCAGTGGAGTCCGGGAATATGCCTCCGGGTAATAATAGAATGTAATCAGTAGCCATGACAAAAATTTCGAATGTGTGAAGATAATCATTAGTTGAGCCTACCTCACGGAAGTGAAAGATAAATTACCTAGGGCACAAGAACACGCCGCTCACAACCAAGCAACAGCGCCTCAGTGGCGTGATCGATTAGGTCTTGACCAGCCACCTTGGTAGCCACGAGTTCGATTCTCAGGCATTCCATTGAGGGGTCAGATATGTGTATTTCTGGTTAGAGAAGTTCACTCTCGACGTGGTTCGGAAGTCACGTAAAGCCGTTGGTCCCGTTGCTGAATAACCACTGGCTCCATGCAACGAAAAACACCATACAAAAAAACAACCTAGCAACCTGAAAACCGACCCATATCATTTCCAATTCCTTTCAAGGAATTGATAACCCGCCGTCACCTCTTGTCATCTGGGTTCATCATTAGCATATAATATTAATAAACCCCTTCATTCAGACTTTTATTTCGAACCCCCCCTGGCGGTACAGAATGCTTTCGTGTTTGTTGCGCGCGCGATGTTGTGACAATCAACAATTTCTTGCGCGCTTCGGTGCGACGCCAATTTGGCTATCTCGGGTTAACCGGGATCACGCTTCCATTGCCGACCTTGGGCACAAATGGGCATGCGCTGTCGCGTGAGGCTTCAAGGATCTCTGGCTGGGCATTTATTTGCTCAGGTGTCAGAGCTAAACAGGTTTTTTTTTTTTTTTTTTTTTTTTTTTTTTTTTTACTTTCTTGGATAAAGTCAGAAATGAATTTGCAGCATTTATCTTTTCAGTACCAATGTATTCACTTCAACGTGGAATAAAAGGTCTCTTAAAGTCTTGCCTATGCGTTGTGGTAGGCTCTTAAGTAATCACTAAAAGGAGATAGTCGATCTATCGTTTCATGCAATTATGGCAGAAGTCGTGAAGTACCAACAGATATTGCATGCAGTAAACTTTACGGTAAGTTCCAAGCCGATAGATCTTTCGTAATTATTTACAAATATTCGTTTCCTGTTGTTAGATAAATTTCAAAACTGAATACTTTTTTTTCTATAATGCTATGTCTATAGCACTTTTTTGTTTATTTCTTACCGAAAAAAGTAAATATACGTCTGTTATTTGTCTATTGCTTTATCCATCCAGCACTGAACTAAGCAGTAGAGTTATAAAATTATAAACAAGAATTTCTATAAGAATAAACAATATTCCTACATTGTAGCATAGGGTCTAGCGTACCCGATTGTACCCTGAAATATTGTTTTAAAGAACGCAATAAAGACGAAACAATTTTTTAATTTGTTCAAGAATTTTGGAAGTAATTAACTATGTTCTCAACTTTCATGTCGTACTTGTTTACAGTACTGTCAACAAATTGTTTACATCCTTGCTAAGCAACGAGTACAAGATTTAGCGTTCCAAAATTTCTAAAGCATAATTCACAATGTCACCATTCGAAAGTGAATTCAGAATATTAATTGGTACTGGATTAAAGGCTAAAAATTACAAGTTTTCTAAAGGGAAATCTTGATTAATATGAACCCAAACACAAGAAATGCCATTCAAATGAATAAACATATTTCGATGCCAGACTCCACACTGGATGCAAAGCTAATAATGACTAGTTCTCTCAAGGCAAAACTAGATTAATAAGAACGCAAACACCCGAAAAATCAATCAAAATTATAATTACAATTCGACGCCAGATTCCAGCGTACCTGGACAAGTCCTTAGGAAGCCTGGAAAGGACAAAAGCAGAAGCAGTTCACGGACGGGTGAAGCTGACTTCACCTCAGATAACCTTAGATAACGAAGCCATTTCAGTCCTTGAAAGGATGAAATAAAATACGCTTCACTTCGTGAGCAACGAAGGGAGGTTTGAGTCCCAAAGGATTTTGTACAATGAAGGGATGTACAAAGCAAACGGAGGTGGAGTCGATCAATAAGAAATAAACACTCAAATGAGGAAATGCAATAAAAGATTCATTTATATATAATATATATATATAATATATATATATATATATATATATATATATATATATATATATATAACAAAATGGATGCTTGCAATGTGAAAAAGAAAAAATACGAAGCAGTGAAAAAACAAAGCGAAGATCCTAACTGAATGCACTTGGGTTTTGTTCTAACAATAAGTAAAAAAGACGAGAACAAATCCCATTCTTAAATTATTGCAATTTACACAGAAATAATGAATAAACGTCTATATGAAAAAGATAAAGTGAAATACATTTAAAAACAAATATATACCTCCATAAAAGCGCAAAATTTTCAGAGGTACTACGCATTCTAATGTATATATAATATATATATATATATATATATATATATATATATATATATATATATATATATATCCATATATATATATATATATATATATATATATATGTATTATCATATATATATATATATATATATATATATATATATATATATATGGCATTCAAAAGACTATTTAGTTCATCACCAAATTTGGAAATTCACTCCATTTCTGTAGATATAAACTCTCCGATATACTGTCTTTTCTAGCTTTGTACGAACATGGTTTAAGAGGAACAAAACTTCGATCAATAAAGAGTCAAATCTGAAAATCAAACAAAAAAAAGGCAATATAAAAGGGAACTCAGCCCATTCGTTAACTCTCAATACGATAATTTTCTAAAACATCCTTGAAGTCAAGTCTCGAGACCTGAAGGCATAACTTTTCTGCCCAAATGATATTAGTTATAGATCATTAACTCCGGGTTAACAGGCTTTGGCGTTTTTTTTCCTCTTTTTTTTAATTCTCCCTCTGGCAACCAGTCATCTGACAAGGTTTTTATTTTTTTTTTTTTACACAAACGTTCCCTCAGCTTTTTCAGCTGGTTTATCTAGATGTCTGCTTCTTGTTCCGTGGAGAGAGAGAAGATGAGCAGAAGAGAGGAAGAGAGAGAGAGAGAGAGAGAGTATAAAAAGATCACAGTTATTGGCATAAGTCTCATAAAAGTAACAACAGAGTTATTAATTAGTGATTAGTAATTATTTGCAACAGGACTCACATACGAGAACTTTCAAAGACCATTTGCAGAAAGAGAGAGAGAGAGAGAGAAGAGAGAGAGAGATAGAGAGAGAGAGAGAGAGAGAGAGAGAGAGAGAGAGAGAGATGTATTACACTTATAATATAATAATATATTTATTTAAATAAACTACTGTGTATCGTTTAAAACATACCCACAGGGAAAGAAGAGAGAGAGAGAGAGAGAGAGAGAGAGAGAGAGAGAGAGAGAGAGAGAGAGAGAGATAGCATTAAAAGATCGCAGTAATTGGCTAGAGTCACATGGAAACAACAGTAGAATTATTTACATGTATATCATTGCGATCAACTTTAACTCGACTCACCTACGAGAAATCTCGTCTTCAAAGAACATTTGGAGAGAGAGAGAGAGAGAGAGAGAGAGAGAGAGAGAGAGAGAGAGAGAGAGTCACAGTTATTGGCTTGATTCACGTTAAAATAACAGTAAAGTTATTTATACGCGATCTGCGATCAACTTTATCTCGACATTTTAGAACCAAACTTCAATAAACTTTACCGATAACCAGAGCATTCCTAAATCGTTTCGGTTTGCGAGACCGATTCGGAAGAGAGAGAGATAAAAAATAATATAACCAAATAGCCAGACCCAATACGCTTTAACGATAATTAGCCAAGATGATAGAGAGAAATCGGAGGATGTATTAAGCTGCGATGGCTATAAAGATGGGCGTAGGCAAAGCCTGTGTCTAGTAAGTTAAGGCAGACAATCATCGCTTCCTAAGATCGAGAGATTTAATGAGGATTGGAAAATCCTCGGGGTCAGAGAGAGAGAGAGAGAGAGAGAGAGAGATAGAGCATACTTCGCTGATAATGTTAAAAATCGTTAATCCACAATCTTTATAGAAAGAGAGAGAGAGAGAAAGAGAGAGAGCATACCTCGCTAATAATGCTAAGAATCATTAATCCACAATCTTTACAGAGAGAGAGAGAGAGAGAGAGAGAGAGAGAGAGAGAGAGAGAGAGAGAGAGAGAGACATACCTCGCTGATAATGTGATATTATGGAATGTAGTTGCCATGTGTGCTTCACTGACCATATGATGCTGTTAGGAATCGGTAATCCAAAATCTTTGCAGAGAGAGAGAGAGAGAGAGAGAGAGAGAGAGAGAGAGAGAGAGAGAGAAAACATTGATTCAAACATTCAAGGGACGTTATTTTAGACAATTGTAATAAAAATAATTAACCAGCCCTCTGTAAACCAACACCAGAACACTTCTTAAAAATTACCTCTTTTATCTGTATTGTCAAGAACAAATAATATATATGTACATTATTTTAATAATGCAACACGACCTTAATTGCAAAATGGCTTAACTTTCAGAGATATTACATAATATGCATATATATATATACATTTATGCATACACATACACACACATACATATATATATACATATATATATATGCGTGTATATATATAATATATATTATATAATAATATATATATATATATATATATATATATATATATATATATATTATATATATACATTACTACAAAAGGAATTTGACGCTCATTTTATGAAGCAAGAATTTCATTGCATAATCTGCCAAAAAAAAGCTAAATCCCCCATCGTGGCAATATATATAAATTGTAGCATAGTACAAGCTATCACTTAGTTCTATATTATAAGCAAAATTGCACCTTGCGTCCCATCAACTTTCACAAGCAAAAAAAAAAAAAAAAAAAAAAAAAAAAAAAAAAAAAATCTCGTTTCACGGAAGACAGATGCTTTGGGTCACGACAAGCAACTCCCGGAAATACCCATGAACTCTTCGTGCCAATATTGGTGAAAATGGGTATTTAAGCCTTCCTGGGTATTTTTTTTTTCGAACAATAATTAGATTAGTAGAAATATACCTCCATCTTTAATGATCAGTACTTTTTATATTTCAGAACTCTTCATCTGAGACTCCTTTACTTGTTTAAGAGAGAGAGAGAGAGAGAGAGAGAGAGAGAGAGAGAGAGAGAGAGAGAGAGAGAGGATGAGGAGGAGGAGCAGGAGGAAGCGGAGGAGGAAGAGTAGGAGGAGGAGGAGGAGGAGGAGAGAGAGAGAGAGAGAGAGAGAGAGAGACAGACAGGGGACAGACAGAAACAGACAGACAGACAGAGAGACAGGGAGGAGGAATGAGGAGGAAGATGAGCAGAGAAGCGAGTACGGGAGAGAGAGAAGAGAGAGAGAGAGAGAGAGGAGAGGGGAGGGAGAGAGGAGGAGGAGAGGAGGGAGGAGGGAGTAGGAGGAGAGCGGGTGGGGGTTGGGGTTGGAGAGAGAGGGAGCGGAGAGGAGCAGAGGGGAGAGGTCCCCACTTTCATTTACCCCAGTCAAGAATGTTTTAAAACACACTGACCTGTTTTTAAATACGGCTTCGTGAGGGTACTGTTCGAGTATGTCACGATTTTTACCCTTTATGTAGCATGAAGCTCATTGACGGAGAAGTAATTGTTACTCAGGAGAAGGTCTTTATAAACTAAAATTAAAATGGGCAAAACAGCTTGAGGGAGGTCAAATATACCCTGAAGGATTTAGTGTAAAGGAAAATATCGAAAATATGACATGGCAAAAGCATTGGAAAAAAATATATTGCAAGGTATCTTTTACGATTATGCAAAAAGCTTTAACAGTTTCAAAGAGGATATTGCAGATGGGTATTTAAACGGATGGAAGATTAGAAAATAAGTTATTTTGGTAATGGATTCTGGAATCGTCGAAAAAGATATCGCAAGCTATTTTGTTTGAGACAATAAAAATTCTGAAAGGGATTTTTGACAAAAAATACATTAAGCTTTATAGGAGGTGGAATAGCCATTTTGGGGAATATCTTACAAATAAAAAGGTAATGTTAATAAAAAAAAATATGATGATAGTTTGAGTGGCATTTCCCCTGGAAAAAACAAATAATAGAAAAATATAATCAATGTCTATCTTATAAATTGCTTTACTTGTTTTCATTTTCATATAGATTTAACTTTTTTCAGGGATACAGTAGAATGGTACAGAACACCAATGCAATTTTAAAATTTAAGGTTGTAGCTAGATTAACCATATAAGGAAGATTTTTCACTAGTGTCTATGATTATTCCATGGAAGACGAGTTTTTTTCCCTTTTCTTAATGTTGTTTTATGTATGCTATCTATAACTGGCTTTACATTGATTATAGTTCAACCCATCTTATGATAGACTGTACAGTAATGGAGTGTAAAAAACTGGCATTATATTTATTGTAGTTAGACCGATCTTATGATAATTGTACAGCAATGGAGTGTGTTTGCAGTTCAACCGATCTTACGATAAACCGCACAGTAAAGGAGTGAAAAAAAAAAACTGTCATTACATTGATTGTAGTTCAACCGATCTTATGATAAAACTGCACAGTAATTGAGTGAAAAAACTGGCATTGTATTTATTGTAGTTAGACCGATCTTATGATAAACTGTCCGGTAATGGGGTAAAAAAAATTTGTCAGTACATTGATTGTAGTTCAACCGATCTTATGATAAAACTGCAGAGTAATAGAGTGAAAAATTAACTGGCATTATATTAAATTGTAGTTCAACCGATCTTATGATAGAATGCACAGTAATGGCGCGAATATAAAACAGGAATTTCCTCACGACAAAATGAATAACACAACATATAACACCTTAGAACGCAGGAGGTTCTCAGAACGTTCAACATTCATCGCATAAGCGAACCGTCAACTTTCAAAATAATTGCATCAAGAATTCTTCATCTTTGCAAGAAGCAATTACTCCCCACCGTCATCAACTGAAGTGTTGAAGTGAGTTACGCGACGCTATTATGGCCACGGCTAATTCAACTGTCACACTCCGTCTTTTTTGAGCTTTTAAGACAGCCCAGGCATACTGAGGGCCAACTCATCATCGTCCATTTAGGAGTGTTAAAACTTTCAACCGTTGGATTTTGTTCATTCTGCAGTTCCTCGTTGGACGAGTGGTTTTCGCGCTCGGCCACCAATCCGGTGGTCCGAAGTTCGATTCTCGGCTCGGCCAACGGGGATTCAGAGGAATTTATTTCTGGTGATAGAAATTAATTTCTCGATATGATGTGGTTCGGATCCCGTTGTTATGTGACCAATTGGTTCCTAGCCACGTAAAAATATCTAATCCTTCGGGCCAGCCCTAGGAGAGCTGTTCATCAGCTCAGTGGTCTGGTAAAACTAAGATATACTTACCTTTGTATATTTTGTTTTTAAAGCACTGAGGTGCGAGGAACACTCGCACTTTCTAAAATAAGTCCCTTGTGGTTGATAGGTTCATTTTCAATGAGCGGTTCCTCCGCTGTTTTGCGGTTTATTATCTTTTATCAGTTCTTCAGTTCACTAATCATATGTCTGCAATGTTTCACTAATCATATATAAACAGTGTTATCTATATAACTTTCCGCTTACCCTTTTGTTTGGCTAGTTGGAAATTTAATAAAACTTATTCACAACTAGTTTTTTTTAACGTTATCCATAATCAATTGTAAATTCAATGCTTTACCAGGATTATTATAAATTTTTTATGTCCAAATCATTTCCTTTTCTTTATTTGATTTATTTATTTATTTTATTTCTGGACTAGATAGGGGCACTAAGTTGTCCTTCCGTCGACATTCGCATGTAAGTAAAACAAAAACACTTGGAAGTGGCTTATTGAAAAAAAAAAAAATCCAAAAGAATTCCTTCCAAGAAGTGAACGTGACATTACCATACCAAGTTATCTGAATCATAACAAAAGAGGTTGGAAAGTAAGTTGGAAGAAAGGAAATATAAAAGAAAGTACAGTAAAAACGAATGAAAAGGATTGTAGCTAGGGGCCGAAAAGACGCCGCATAGAACCTTAAGCAATACCCACAGTACACAGCACGAGGTGTACTGAAGCACAACCAGACTAGCTCCATACGGGAAACTGAGATCAGAGTTCAACAAGGAAAAGAAGCCAGCGTCGTTTCCTATCATTAGGACAAGTCTGCAACGGCCTCACGGCTCGTCTTTCAGTACCCTCAATGCCCGTGGCAATCTTTAATGGAGTCGCAATGCCCCAGTGCACAGATTGGCCCGCTCGCTTTATCACCCGCAGCCTTTTGAAGGGTTGATTAAAGGGCCGGAGAGTCGAGGTAGGCAGATGTGTTGAGACTGAAGTGGCTGTGTGTGAAAGGGAAGATTTAGTGCCCTTTCAGAGAATAGCCACAACACCATAAACACTTCTACTCCCAGAGTATCGGCGCTATTTTAGAACGGGGTCTGAAGCGAAGCCTTGGGGTTGTTTTGCTTGTTCGAACAGGGGCCGTTTCGCTCGTTAATTCAATCAAGACAGTCGTTTCTGTCTGCGTTTGCGCAATTTGAGCCTCCAGTTCCTAATCATAGGATAAAGATTCTTCCTGGTTTTACCTCGTAGAAGTAGCTCAAGTTTTAATCAGCAATTTCAGCCACAAGTTTCCAATCATAAGATAAAAATTCTTCCTGGTTTTACTTGGTAGAATTAGTTCAAGTTTTAATCAGTAATTTCAGCCACAAGTTTCCAATCATAGAATAAAAATTCTTCCTGGTATAACCTCGTAGAAGTAGCTCAAGTTTTAATCAGCAATTTCACCCTTAGTTTCCAATGAACTGATAAAAATTCTTCCAAGTATTATCTCGTAAAAGCAGCTTAGGTTTTAATCAACAATTTCAGCCTCTAGTTTCCAATCATAGGATACAAATTCTTCCTGGTTTTACCTCGTAAAAGTAGCTAAAGTTTTAATCAGTAACTTCAGCCACAAGTTTCTAATCATAGGATGAAAATTCTTCCTGGTATTACCTCAAAGCAGCAGCTCAAGTTTTAATCAGTAATTTCAGCCTCTAGTTTCCAATGATAGGATAAAAATTCTTCTTGGTATAACCTCGTAGAAGTAGCTCCAGTTTTAATCAGCAATTTCAGCCACAAGTTTCCAAACATAGGATAAAAATTCTTCCTGGTAATACCCAGTAGAAGTGGCTCAAGTTTTAATCAGGAACGTAATTCTTTCTTTATGCTTTATCAGTATAAATCAATTCTGAAGGCAAAATACTGGGTGGTCCAGATTCTACGTCGTAAAAATACTTAAAGTTTTATAATAAAAAAGTCATTCGTTTTTTATGATATATTATAAGTATGAATCAACGTCAATGTAAAAGGCAATTTCTCGTTGAAATATCTCTAGGTATGGAGAGTAAAATTCACCTGTCAATTATGGTATCTAAGTATAAATGAATTTTTTGTCACATGAAAGATTCCTGAAGCAATAATATCAAGGCAATTGGTGGAGATTCTACATCACGATAAGTTTACGACCTCCTTGCTTGTTCTACAAGAACGTGCGCGCATAATGAAGGATGAAAAGGATTATGCATGCAACCGCATAATGCTTGAATTTAAATACAAATTCAGCTCGCAAAAATATGATTGAGAATAAACAAATAGATGAAAGTTCGCACAACTAGAAGGGGAGTTTAAGCAGATTTTTTTTTATTGTGCGCATAATGAAGGATGAAAATGATTATGCATGCAATCGCTTCATACTTGAATTAGCAATTCAAATAAAAATTCAGCTCGCAAAAATATGATTGAGAATACCAAATAGATGAGAGTTCGGACAATTAGAAGGAGAGGTTAAGTAGATTTTTTTTAAAGTTGGGAATATTAGTCACCTGATGATTAAAAATAAATAAATAAATAAATAAATAAATAAATAAAGAAATGTGAACTTTCTTTTTCATCTGAATGCAAATTCCACAAAAGCATTTCCTACTTTCTCCACAGTTATCACGAGTCTAAATGCCATATTAACTTTCATATGATTAGGTATTTTGAGAGTAATTCGACTAAGCAAAGCTTGTTTAGTAAGATTATTAACTGGACTAGTTTACACTATTCATTCCAGAATGCAAGAACCTCCACCTTCTTCTGTGTTCCCTGAATTATCTACCACCAGCCGGCACCCACCCCCCCTCCCCTCTTTCTTTTCAAATAGGTAGAATCAATATTACTTAACAAGGGAAGTCTGTTTACATTTTTCTCCCAGTGACCGAGTTTATTTTGACATTTCACACTAAATAGTAGTGTCTTTTAAGTATTGATAATGAAAAAAGCAATAAATTCTAAACTATGGGAGGTACATAGAACTGGGGAATATAAAACACCAGGTATAAGCCCAAATCCTTCAAGGTATGCCTGCCCTTAGGAACACCACACAAAAACAAGCAAAGTAACTGTGCCCGTCCGAAGCCAGTTTCCCAACCCGCATCAAAGGGCGTTCATGAGCATCGCCTTGCGAAACAAACACAGCGACAAGGACCTGCCCCGAATAAAAAAAAAAAGAAAAAATGTTTACTTTCATCCTCGCTCAAGCATGACTTACGCACGCCCACGGAGAGCGCCGCCGTGAAGAGCCATGCGCGCGCAAAGGGCGGGCGCGCGGGTTTGTTTGGGTCTCTATCGCATGGGACCACTTTCAAGTTTATGCCGTCATTATCGATCAAGTGGAGGGTCACTTAAAATGCCAAGTTAATTATCGTTCAGTTGCATTATATGATTCGTCTCCGGGATTAACTCCGCTCGATGACCTCATAATTCCTGGCGATTCTCTCCTAATGTGACTCTGTTGTGCAAAGGACTATCGCCTGATCTTGGAGCCAACAGCGGGGGCAAAGGCTGTCAATTATGATGAATTACCATTCGATCTGGAGCAAATAATCATCATCCCGGTTCTGATTTTACACATTTTGTCAGAGAGAAAGAGAGAGAGAGAGAGAATATACATCTTTTATCGTTTTAAATGAGAGAGAAGAGGGAGGAGGATGGGACAGAGAGAGAGGAAGAGAGAGAGAGAATTTACAAATTCTTTTATTCGTATTAAATGGAGAGAGGAGAGAGAAGAGAGAGAGAGAGAGAGAGAGAGAGTGATAATATAAATCTTTATCGTTTTTTTAAAATTGAGAGAGGAGCATAGAAAGAAAGAGAGAGATAGGAGATGAGCGAGAGGAGAGCATGAGAGAGAGAGAATTTACATCTTTTATTGTTTTAAATGAGAGAGAGAGAGAGAGAGAGAGAGAGAGAGAGAGAGAGAGAGAGAAGAGACGGAGAGAGAGAGGGAGAATTTATATCTTTTGTCGTTTTAAATAATTAAATAGAACGAGAGAGAGAGAGAAGAAAGAGGAGAGGAGAGAGAGAGAGAGAAGGAGGGAATTTTACAAATATTTTATTGTTTTTAAATGAGGAGGAGGAGAGGAGAAGGAGAGAGGAGGACGAGAGAGAGAGGTCGAAAGAGAGAGAGAGAGAGACGAGGAGAGAGGGGAGAGAGAGAATTTACATCTTTTATTGGTTTTTAAATGAGAGAGAGAGAGGATGAGAGGAGGAGAGGAGAGAGAGAGAGAGAGAGAATTTATATCTTTTGTCGTTTCAAATAAAAAAAAAAGAGAGAGAGAGAGAGAGAGAGAGAGAGAGAGAGAGAGAGAGAGAAAGAAGAGAGGAGAATTTATATCTTTTATCGTTTTAAATGAGAGAGAAAGAGAGAGCATTTATCTTTTTTATGTTTTTGGAAGAGAGAGAGAGAGAGAGAGAGAGAGAGAGAGAGAGATATTTTTCTTCTAAATGAGAGACAGACAGAGAGAGAGAGAGAGAGAGAGAGAGAGAGAGAGAGAGAGAGAACAAAGTACTCACTTTCCAACATTCCTCTGCAAGCCTGTTACATTGAGAGCCTTTTCGGAATATGCTTTTAAACTATGCCAAGTATCTCAATATGGTGCTTTCGTAAATTACCTAATGCGCAGTCCATATGCAAGCACTTCAAAGCAGTCTCTTCTCTGTCCTTAACTTTAATCTCAGGAATTTTGCCAGCTTCGCTTTGTTTATTTCAAAGTACGAATCGACTGCTTCAATGATCTCCTACGTTGGGAGACTGAAAGCTCTCTCAACGTAGGAAAGAGGACAGTACAATCTCCCAATAGGAAAGAGTACACTACAATCTATTAACTCATTGCATTTCGCTGGATAACTCTGATACCTATAAGTTTTTTCTGAGCCTATTGCGGGGCTGTGATTTTAAATGGAAATAATATTCTATGTTTCCTCTCGTGTCTATACGTAAAGTTTCCCTCTATGAACATTTTGATCAGATAAAATAAACTCCACATTGGTTTGCGTTCCTACAAAATCACCGTTGTTTCTGTTTTTCATTTGTATTATAATATAGAATGAGAAAATATCTATTTATTATCATTATCATTATCAATAAAGTTGTCTCATTCAATAAGCTATCTAATATCTCTAGTCTGTCGTCGGCATTACAGATTAATAAAACCCACATTGGTTAATACTCCTACAAAATCCTTATTGGTGCTATTTTTCGTTTATTCAACTATTATTATTGTAAAACCGAAAAACACGAGCTATTTTATTATTATTGATATTAGTATTGTTAGTAAAATATTCTTATTTAGCCACTTATCCTTGATTTAAACTATTTATTATCATTTACTATTATTATAATTAAAAAGTAAAATATTCTCATTTAGTCACTTATCTTTCATTTGAAATATTATTTATTATTATTATTATTATTATTATTATTATTATTATTATTATTATTATTTTTATTATTGATAAAGTGCTGTCATTGAGTCACTTCTTCATTTGAACTATTCATATTAAAATTATTATTATTATTCCTAACAATCTACGGGCATAAGCAGCCCCGTTTCACGGGCAGAACCAACTCCGTTTCAGGGAATCCCTTCTCCCCCCACCTCCATCCCCATCGGAGTGGGGGAGGGGAGGTAGGATGAAACCCCATTATAAACTATCTTAGGGGTCCCCACTATAACCCTGCTAAGTTTCATGCCAATCGGACCAGCCGTTTGGCCGTGATTGAATGACAGACGGACGGACAGACATAACGCCCATTATAGTAAGATTATTATTATTATTATTATTATTATTATTTATTATTATTATTATTATTATTATTATATAAATGTTCTCATTTAGTCACTTATCCTTGATTTCTCTGGTTAACCGTCGGCGAGGTAGATCAATTGAAGGTCACCAGAAACGGAAAGGAACCACAATTATTCTATTTAGTGTCAAGAGGTTTATACTTGACCCACCGAGGGAGCAGAGTGAACTGAAATTTAGTATCTAACTGCTATAACCATAGTAACCTGAAAGCTAAAAATTTACTGGCATTCGTCCGTTTGTATTCATATACTTTTTGGTCAGTGAACTTTTAGTTTAGATGTGGCGTAGACTATATAATTATTAAAGTTATTCATGTCAAATTGACGTGCTTTTAATCCCCTTTTTTTTTTAAATTTGATTTCTTGCAATTTTCTTAGTTTGGTAGTGTGACTTACCATCACGATAAATGTGATAACACTACATACAATGGCAATTATATACTTATCTATAATCATACACTTAGCAAGGCATGCAGTTTCCAGCTGACAAAAGACAATAAAAACTTTCCTTTTTTAGTTGCAAGAATTTATTAATCTATCTTCGACCAAATTTTGGAGGAGTAGCGCTTCATGTTTTCCAGATAATCAAGCGAAGTTAAAATGTCACACACGAATAGAAAGCTGTTTTTTCTCCTTCTTTTTCTTAAAAAAGTCGGGCAACTGGATCTTTGAATTTTGCCAGAAATATACACTGAGGCCACTTCTGTGTATAATCGTGGTTTAAATTTGTATCTAGCAACCATCTACTTGGTTTTTCCAAACGTAAATACATACAAAGGAAGATTCAATACCTGATTCCTACTAAAGGAATTTTATTCAAATCATGCATGACTTCTGCCTATGAAATCAGTGCCCCTTTGAAGTTTTTCTCCACTTTGTTTAAACTTGTCATACACAAGTTACAAGGATTAGGGTGTCTCACAGACTTATTAGTCCTGATCATGCATCATTCACGGTTTACAAACTCGACTTTATAGCCCAATAAATAGAATAATAAGTTTATGAGTACAGTGAATATTATTCACGTGTAGAAATAATGTTCAATATCCGGATCTAGACAGTATTCACTTCAGAATATAGTATGTATGAGAAATGAAAATATTAACTTATGAAGTCGATATTTCAATTTCTATAAGATACAAAGAACATTCCCATTTCTACGTAGGTTCCTAGCGCTGTAGACGCAAAAATCAAGACGTTAAAATTGCACGAAATGTAGTTCTAGAACGACATGAGTTCGGATATACCGGACATCTCAACGTTGCAATCCTTGTTGCATGGATTCCCTACTGAAAACATTACAAACTCAGCCAGGAAACCCAAATATAGAATTAGTCCTACGATAATGAAATTGCAAAAAAAAAAATCAAATGAATAGATAAATAAATTAATAAATAAATAAATAATAAGTAGTCAAATTTCGGACGCGAATGCATTTTTGGGATATATATTACACGATTTCTTCAATGTCGTTTCAGGGAATAGAAGACGCAAAAAAAACGTGTCAGTACAGATGATTCAAAAGGATAAAGCAGCTGACTGGTTGTACAAAAGAGGAACACCTATAGAATTAAAATGGAATTAAAATGAAATATAGAATTGAAAAGCTTTCTAGAGTAACATCTATTAATCGAGAGAGAGAGAGAGAGAGAGAGAGAGAGAGAGAGAGAGAGAGAGAGAGAGAGAACGTTGAAAATTATGAAGGGCATCAGGTTCAATTCTGACATGTACAAGGTCGGCAAGAGGCCTTCCATATATGGAAATGACAACCGAGAAGCGGCTTAGATATTATCAATTATTATAATGATTTCTGATACTGAAAGTATTGACGTCGTGAGGCAATCTTTTAATGCATTCATAAATACTATTATGATTCAAATGACTACTTTAAAAAAGAACGAACTGCAATACTTCTTCAAAATGCCCTTTGATCCCCGAAGCACATTAAAGTTTTATGGAATGATAAAACACCGATATATCGTAAGCCCCTGATTAACAAAAAGCTTAAATAGATCTATAAAGCAGAAATAAGACATTAGGAAAACAGATTAAAAATGATAACGAAAGTTGAAGCATCATAGAATGAATAAAACCGAAAAGAAATTAAAAAAAAATTTAAGTTAGTGTAGACAAAATATATACCTGGCACACACATCGTCTGCCTTGTATTGTTTACTTGAAAATGAAAAATATTAATGAGAATGGGAAAATGACTACTTAAGTTGAAAGACTAAAACAGAAAGGAAACGGGAAAGAAATGAAATTAAAAATGGACTTTTCGTTAGTATAGACTAAATATACACCTGACATACTACTCAGCTACATTGAGAAGAAATATTAATAAAAATGGGAAAATAAATTAAGTTGAAGACTCACAAGAGACACCAAAAAAGACGAGACGCTGAATTGAAATTAGATTTCTTCTTATAGTAGATTCTCCTGAGGGATACGACTTTCAGGAGAGGTGGAACATAGATCCTACCCATGTGAACTCTCGAGAGAGACAGTTTCCAGCCCTGTGATTGGCTTATCAAGAGCCAATCTGGAGCGTCGTAAGGGACTGGCCTAGACATCAAATGCACGGTTGATGTGAATCTACTATAGTAGAGAATGAATATGTACTTGATAGACACCTCAGCTACCTAGAATTATTTATTCTCCAGGTCACGGGGCGTCCAAGGGATATCTGAAGGATTACATTCCACTCAAGAAGCGATAACCATCATTTTTCCCGTAGGGTATGTCAGCGTAGCGCTGCATTTCAGGTCTATGGCCCATAAAGATAGAGCCAGCTTGCAACGACGAAGTCCCTCCCTTTTATCCGCCAAGAGTGACTTTTATTATTCATAAGGGTGTTTACGACGTACAGTCAGATTATTCATATACGGTTTAACTCTTCAGTAAATCAAGGAGACGAGAGAGAGAGAGAGAGAGAAGAGAGAGAGAGAGAGAGAGAGAGAGAGAGATAATCGGAGCAAGCTGTTTGGAATTTGGGGAGATTTTTAGAGGAACTGAATATTTCATGCACTGAAATAATTTACATACTTTACGTAAAACGAGTTTCTTTATGACTCAACTGACTCAGTTATCTACTGTTAAGTTCGGTTTTACTTTGAAGCGAGCTCTTGTCAAATGAGACAGACAGGCAGACAGACAGACAGACACAGAGAGTTAGACAGACAGACAGGTCCAATTTTGATACAAGTGATGAAATCACATCTCTGACATCTGATCTATTTTTTAGTTCGAAACGTGCCCGCGCGTGCTCATGCAAAGGCAGACAGACAAAGACAGACAGACAAACACACACACACACACACAAACACAGATCCTTTATTGCGCAAGTAACGAAATCCTATCTTCTGCATCGATTCTATGTATGAAGTTCAAGACAGTGCTAACGGTTTCACTTTGACACATAAAATGAAACAGACAGCTAGACTGACAGGCACATAGACAGACAAAATAGACTAGACTATACTTAACTTACAGAGACAGACAAACATACAGACATAAGTGACGAAACCCCATCTCGGGCATCAGCCGAATTTGTGAAGTTCCGGAAGCCAAGGAAGAAATATGTCTTTGTAATAGCTCCAGAATTCTAGTCGAAAACGAGTCTATTATAGTCTGAATTACGACTCTATAAAATGAACCAGACTGCCTCAAATTGATGCTAATGAAGTTATAACCGGAGTTTATAGTACGCCGGTAAAAAGTTGTAGAAGGCAAGGAGGAACTCCGTTTTCTTCTGAGCGTAGCAAAGCCAAAAAAATGTGACTGTAATTTCTGTCCTCTTATTTTCCGATTCAGTTGATCTTTAAGATAAAGAACATTAATCGATATTTTTCTGTCTAAAAACTGTTTCACAATATTTATAATTTTATATTTTTTTCTATTATGGTAACTCCTTTCTTCGGAATGATCAAACACAGAATTTGTTGTGGAATGATTTTTGAAAAAGGATCACGATAAAACATAAGCGACTATTCTGAAAATTATCAATCGGTTCAAGAAATAATATTCTGTTGAGAATTTTCGTGCTTTGGTTTCGATCTACATAACAATGTTTCTTTTATCTGTCTATCTATCTATTCATTAGTGCTAAGTTGCTAAACTATCGTTTAGTAGCCTGATCGACTGCGTAGCTCAGCCTCTCAATAAATCAGCCACGCAGTCAGATACAGGCACAAGAAAACACGCAGTCGCATAAAAAAATAAAAAAAAAAATAAAAAGATTAATGCCTTCTAGGGACTGAATTTGTCTCTTAAACGTCAAACAAAGCTAGCAGCGAAACGGCGGGTAAATATATACTTTCAGGATAGCTGTAAAACGCTCAAAATAAATGGTGGATATAAGTGGTTGCTTTATTTTGTTTTTATTTTTTTACATAAGCGTATATTTTTCTTCTTCTTCTTCTTTTAGTGTCATGATGCTTCCTCGTATTTCTTAGAATAAAGTAGCTTTTATTTGTTAAAAGATGGATAAACTGCCCGTGTCTTTCGTCATGGGATAATGAGGCTTAAATAATTATCGATCTCAATCAGAAACTCCAAGTGGAAAAAACTTGAAATTTGTAAACCAAACCTTTTCCTCTCCCTATATAAAAACTCCAGTTGTCATATTACTCCCAGCGGTATTTTTCTTAGCAACTACCGCTGAGTGAAAAGAACAAACTGTTCCAATAAATATTCAGTTCAATTAATTATTCAAAAGTTTCTTTCGGTCACAGAAATCGTTGAACTAAGAACTTCGAACAAAATATGTTTCCGGTTCATAAACTATGTTTGCCAACCCAAATTCCATCGTGAAAAAGGAGTGAAAATAATTCAAGTTAATAAATAATCTACTACAGTTGTACAGAAGGGGCACCTCATCGACAAAACAAGTACAAGAGCCACCCGTAGCAACAACAACAACAACAACAACAACCCTCATACACTGATGTTTCTTAATGCGAGTCAAAAGTCCAGAAAATATTAAGAGGCATCACGTCAGAGACTGTAAGAGACTGTAATTCCTGAATTTGTTTGTCAGCGTTGCTGGGTACTATACATAAAGAGTTGAAAATCACAAAAAAAGTATAAAAAAACCGCCAAACTTAAAAAAATAAATAAATAAATAAATCTTTTTAGTCCATGGAAATAAAGCATCCATGAATAAATAGTCATAAAAAAGTCCAAGAGAATAAAAACAGGTAAAAAATGCGCCATAGTTTCCTCGGCGCAGTCGAGTTTTCTGTACAACGTTTAATGCTGTATGACTTTCAGCCACTAGCGGGCAGCGCCTAGTTGCTCCCCGGATGCGGTCAAGTGAAGATTCGTCGGCGGCTGGTACTCCTAGTTGTGCCAGATGCACGATCCATGGCTAACCTTAAATAAGATAAGAAAAACAAAACTACCGAAGGTAGATGGCTGCAATTTGGTATGTTTGATGATTGGAAGGTGGATGATCAACATACCAATTTGCAGCCCTCTAGCCTCAGTAGTTTTTAAGATCTGGGGGCGGACAGAAAAAGTGCGGACGTAAAAACAACCCAAGTGCCTTCCATGAGGATAAATGAAACCGTCCTATTGCGGACGGGAGAGGAAGAGCTCGTCAAAGATGTGGCATCTGTTTGATATAGTTACATCCATTTGAGCTAACGAGGTAATCTCGTAATGGCATTGAGGTCTCGACAATCTGAAGTAGTCATAAATAAGCACGACAAAGAGAGAGAGAGAGAGAGAGAGAGAGAGAGAGAGAGAGAGAGAGAGAGAGAGAGAGGTATTTATGATTTTCAGCCCATTAAGAATTTCAGATGTTTTTCAATCATTTTTCAGACGGCATAAAGTAGATTATCCCTGTAACTTTCTGTTTCTCTCTCACTCTCTCTCTCTCTATGTATCCCTGTAGTGACATCTATGACCCTGGTTTTAGTGACACCAAGTAAATCTTAAATCTAAAAGTCAGAGTCAATCGATCGCCGTCTTATTATTTGTGTATTGAATTTCAGACGATATTAAGAGATGTTTATTCCAGTAACTCTCTCTCTCTCTCTCTCTCTACCTTAAGTGACATCGTGAAGCCAAATTGATTTTAGATTTTAGAAAGTCAGTCAATCTACTTGTTAATATTCGTAATCGTGCATTAAAAATCCTTAAACAAAAGAATGTTACTCAGCAACCTTGAAAGTTTCTGTGAAAAAAGAAATCCGTGTATGCTGGTTTAGAAGTTGCTTGATACATACTTAAATACCTACATACACATAAGTAAAAATTCTTTTCTATCTAAATTCTATTTCATTTTGATGCTTAGGTGAAAGAAGGTATATATTTGGAAAAATGATCAAAAGCAGTCTTAATATAATTCATGCCTGTATAGGTACGATTAAAACAATCAGTGACTTCTTATCAGTGAAAAGTCAGCTCACATCTTAAATATAACTCCCTCTGAGCCTTTCATACAAATATTTAGCCCTTTACCCTGGGGTTAATTTACGCCCAAAATATTCTTATACCTTGGTTAGGATCCGAATCGACTTCTTACTTTGATACAGAGACAATAGGGACTTGCACAACTGCTCTATATATATATATATATATATATATATATATATATATATATATAGAGCCAGTTGTGCAAGTCCCTATTGTCTCTGTATCAAAGTGAGAAGTCGATATATTTATATATATATATATATATATATATATATATATAATATATATATATATATATATGTGTGTGTGTGTGTGTGTGCATGTATGTATGTACGTAGGTATACACATATATATACTCGCATGGTCATTCTAAATTACTTCAACATACCCATAAATATACCTTGAAGAGTGTATGAAATACAACTGCGTGAACACAATCTTGATTCATTTTAGGTGTGGTCTTGAAATAGGAGGAGTGAGATAGCATATGTCTGAAGTGTGCCGAGAGGCTTGAAGCGCCGGAGACAAGCTGAAGCACTGAAGCCTGTCAGGTGGAAGACCAGAAGAGGAAGCAGGAGAAGCTAGCAAATATTGACGTTAACTTGTCTGAGTACCCCCTCCTCTTTTCCTCCCCCTCCTCCTCAATCTCCCGATTCCCGTTTTCTTTCTGGCCCCTATTAGATATCGTTTGACTTCTCAACTTGACTTCGTTTGATTTTTTTTTTCTACCTGTTACGTAACAACTGAAACAGCTTTTTTTAAAATCCTCTTTTAAATAAACCTAGCAATAGTCAAATAATAATGTAAAATATTGGACGGAAAGGGATATTTAGCATCTCACAATCATGCGCTCATGTGTCAACAGAGCAAGATAAGCTCTATCTTTTATGGCTCTTCACTTTAATGCTTAATATCACTCAATTAGGGAAATGGTTGCTTTAAAACATTTGAAAAGAATGAGACATAATGTAAAGATTGCGTCACCTCAAAACAAGAGGTGCAGACGAAACGAAAAATAAGAGTAAAAGATGCGCCGGAGTTTCATCGGCGCAGTCGAGTTTCCTGTACAGCGTATAATCAACACCGCCGAATATAGATCTCTCTTCGGTGGTGTCGGTATCATGCTGTATGAGCTGCAGCCCATGAAACTCTCAGCCGGCCGTGGTGGCCTGTGTTGTTGCATTGCCAGAAGCAGGCTCATGGCTAATTTGAACCTTAAATAGAATAAAAACTAATTAGGCTAGAGGGCTGTAATTTGGTATGTTTGATGACTGGAGGGTGGATGATCGAAACTCCAATTTGCAGCCCTCTAGCATCAGTGGTGTTTAAGATCTGAGGGCGGACAGAAAAAGTGCGGACGGACAGACAAATTTGCCCTCTCAATAGTTTTATTTCTACGGAAAAATAACAAGTATATACCTTGTATTCATATACATAAATCTGAATAATGAAGAGAATACTGCCTAATACTTTCGAAGAATAATTTGAGGCTATTCCACCCGACCGTTGTGGTTCAAGGAAGAATTTCTGACCGGACAGTCGTGGAGAGAGAAGAGAACTCTTGCACTGCAGGCTGGCAATCAGAGATACGTGGTCCGTCAACATGAAGGGACAGATGGAAAGTAAGGAATTGCAAACTCTCTCATTATTTCCGCTTCCATCAGGTTGAAAATGCCGCATTAGTATTAGATGGCGGCTTTGGAAACGGAAACAAGGCTTTAGAGTTTAAATAAACGCAAAATTCATTTTTCAGAAATTTTTCACAGGTACCACTTGGGTGAAGTTATTACCTTCGAAAGAAGCACAGAATAAGAAAATACAAAATTACTCTTTATTTGCTCTTCCATTAGGTCGAAAATGCAGTTTTAGTAATGAATGAGGCATTCGGAATGGGACCAAGGATTGACAGTGTAAATTAATGCAAAATTCTTCACTATAGTAGAATCACATCAACCGTGCATCTGATGGCTAGGCCAGTCCCTTACGACGCTCCTGAATGGCTGCTGATAAGCCAATCACAGGGCTGGAAACTCTCAGACAGTCTCGGTCTCCCGAGAGTGTTCACATAGCAGGATGTATGTTTCACCTCTCCTGAAGAATACTTTTGAAAGACGCATCCCTCAGGAGAGGTGGAACATACATCCTACATATGTGAACTCTCGAGAGAGACCGAGTTTCCAGCCCTGTGACTGGCCTATCAACAGCCAGCCAGGAGCGTCGTAAGGGACTGGCCTAGACGTCAGATGCACGGTTGATGTGAATCTACTATAGTACCACTTGGGTGAAGATATTACTTTCGAAAGAAACACTGGGTGAGGCGATACAAATTTCCTTTTTATTTCCTCTTCCATTAGATGAAAAAATGCTTTGTCAATTTCAGGTGGACACTGGGAATAGGAACAAGAATTTACAAAAGGACTCGATGGAAATTTCATCCTCCCGAACAGCGGTACCACTTGGATGAAGTTATTACTTTCGAAAGAAATGCAGCATAAGGATATATAAATTGACTCTTTATTCCCTCTTCCATTTGGTCGAAAGTGCCGTGTTAGTATAGGAAGGGGCTTTTGAAATAGGAACAATGATTTGCAATAGAAATAGTCCAAAATTCGAAACGGCCACACTTTGGTGAAGTTATCACTTTTACAAGGAACGTAGCCAAAGTGTTAAATTACTTACAGTCTTGACGCTGGTAATTCTGATGGCCAACACTAAATTCGTCCTAGAGGTCATTATCCTACAAAGAAGAAAAATCTGGAACTCACTGCCTCAGCTGCTCAGCTGAGAGATTCCGGATGCCTTTGGCTGTTTGCAACTATTTAAAGTCTACCTCAGATCAGAAGGTTGAGGTCCCCACTCAAGAACGCCTCATGGAAAACAATAATCATCTTTTCTTTCCGTTTCTTACAACATTCAAGACTACCTAAAGATGCCGTGAGCGTCAGAGTGCCCTGTATAAAAAACAGAAAAAACTATCGCGGATATCATTATGTGTAAAAATAACAGATTACTTCGCAAAAGCAACATTGAAATTAGTGACGACTGAAAGATTACAGCTCAGAAAACAAGTGTTTGCCATTGCTATGTAAATAACTTAAGAGAAAAAACAAACAATCTTCGAACTGGTTGATGCAAATGAAATGTCATCACGATAAAGAAGAACAATCTGTACATGAGATATCTTTAGAAAATATGCACTGGATTGTTACCAGTATTTAAGAATATGCTAAATATACAATTGCAGTGTTAAGAGAGAAACAGTCTGAGATAGGTAGAAAAAGTTTAGCTTCAATTGCCCTCCATTTATAAGCCTGGGGGTTAAAATTATTTGGTCTTCTAGAGCCAACAATATCAAAAGATGAGGCAATTACCCGTGCAAGTTGAATAAACACAAATTATCTTTTGGTCTCAAGTCCACAGAGAGAGAGAGAGAGAGAGAGAGAGAGAGAGAGAGAGAGAGAGAATTTAAACTTATAGCCAGATTTGATTCAAAATAAAAAGAATATGAAACAAGCTTCTGCAGAAAATAAATAGCATAGAGATAAAAATTACATGATCTATGGGGTATCACTATACCGGGACCGGACATAATGCGTAAAAAGCCACAATTATGTGCACGAAACTCCATTTTGAAAAAAATGAATAAAAATAAAAAAGTTAGCTTTCGACCATCTGCACAACGGTCCTCTTCAGCGAAATAATAGGTCTAGATCTGGAATCCTGTACATATCAAAATAGTTTTTAAAAAGCCGGAGAAGCAAATATAGAAAAAAAACTATGTAACCATATTTCTATACTTCTAAACAGAACATTATACTGTACTGAAATCATGTCACCTAACAGTAATCGCTATACTACTTTGAATCAATGTCATTATTTGCATTGATTTTCTCAGTCTCTTTCAGTATGCAGATTTCAGAGAATGTTTCACGCATATTTAAAAAAAATTATATGTTTAGAGAGACAAGTTCAATAGCTGCCAAAAGCATTTTCAAGAATCATGAAGTAATATCTTGAGTCAGATGGCATTTCTTGCTTACGATAAAACTTTCACACATTTCTTTGTAAAGAAAACCCATTCGACCAAGTTTATATTACGTGGACAAGTTTAGATTCGAAATGGATTCGTTCTCTTTCACGTAATAAAAAAAGATTACAGATCTTTCTGAGCGCGACTAACGAGTATAGCAAACAAGGTTAGGCGTTTGAATTCTATATGCCAAATAAAGCAATGATGATAAAACAAAGAGAGAAAAATATTCTTAAAATGGATTGCAAGGACTCTCAGAGTTCAAAATGTTGTAGAAGTGATGAAAGAGTCGAATGTATTTGGATACATTGTTAAAAAAAACATATTGCTCTTTCAAGTTTAAAAAAATGTAACGTGGAGAAGTTTGTACTCAACGTTTGCGAAATTGATCCTAAATAGTCAAGATGCGAATTCTCACAATTGAAAGGAGTCTTTAAACTCATCACTATGTCTAAAGTCACTTTTGATATTTGGGTATTATATTATGCTAAATAGAGAATGCTTCCTTCCATAAACAAGAGAGCTTCATTTAAACTTTATGCAACTGGGCAAAAAGTTAAAGAAATAATTAAATAAATAAATCAAAAAATAAATAAATTAATTAATTAATTAGTAAATAAATAAATAGGTGAATAAATAAATATAAGGGTTTACGCAATTCTAACATTTTCGACGCAAAATATTGATTGTTTTAAGAAAATCAGAGATGGCAGACACATGGACACATAAGCGTGTAAACATGCGCACAAAAGCAGGAAATTACAAAATTAGGTTCCTGCTATATCAAATGAACCTACATATGACTGCCTATACGTTTATCACATATGACTGAACATCAGACTATCGCAGATGATAATCAAGGAATGACCACATCGTGTTTGGGAACCCTAATATAATGCAATCCAGTTCCACACAGTTAAACTTACTTCCTCAAGGCCAGAAAAAAAAATAGTTGAAGCCGAAGAACGAAAGAGAAAGAGAAAAAATTTGAGTAAATTTATATACATAAAAAAGACGAGAGGGGGCGGGGGAAATGGCGTAACCTGCCGTCATTATAACGTATCTCTTTCAGTTTCTTTATATCATTCGATGATAATGACCGCCGCTGCCGAAAATGGACGGAGCAGATATAAGCGCGAAGTATAATGTAGAATTAGGATTCTTTCCTACGACCTTATAAGGTTTATCTCATTTCACCCTGAACTTCTAAGAAGGTAAGGGTCTCTTTTTTCTTTCTTTCTTTCTTTCTTTTTAAGTGGAGAACTTGGAGATGTATCGTCGAGAAGAAAAATGTAATTATTTAAAAGCTGCTGGCTCCAATTAATTTTTTTTTTCATATGAGCTATTGTTATTATTTTTATACATATAACGCTTTACTCCAATGTATATCTTG
>NC_087210.1:75524116-75526616 GCF_015104395.2 Macrobrachium nipponense | reverse complement strand
TAAATAAATATGGGAAGAGAGGACTACTATGAGATTCAGGGCCTCTGTAACACGGTTTTTTGGACTTTGCTCCTTGTCAAAGCATCGGATGTAGCTGAAAGTTGACATATGTATATTTTACAACCACACAAATTTTGTCAGTATTATCAATAACCTAAAGCCGATAGTTTTAATTTTTATAGGGTAAAAATGATCTAGCCGACGCCATGGCCAATGATTATGAGCCAAGAGTCGAAAAACATTCATTACGTAAGCCTAGTAAACACCTTTTGACAAAATGTTGCCCCACCCATCCACTAGACAGAAACTCATTCTCCTTGTTCCATCGGCTCTGAAACCCGAAGACTTTATGAATGGCGGAACGATACATAACTGTGGGTGGGGTATCTGTGCTAGTTAGCGTAGTAATACTACTGCAGCAGTAGTGCCGCAACAGTATATGCGTAATATACATGAATTAAACGTTTAGGCCAACTGCTGGGATCCTTGAGGATCATTTAGCACTTCTTACAACTACTCGAGAAATGAGTTTTTATAGCCAGAAGTTAAATTTTCTAATCCAACAATGCCCATGATAGCCTTCAGTGCTATCTTGAATTAAAACGAGGCCAAAGTGGGTGGAGCCTCATGAAGTTATCATCCTGACGATAATTACTGGTGAAGGTTTAAAGCCAAAATACGGTACGGGCTATTTTTTTCAGTAAATAGGTAGATAGCCAATAAATAAAAATTGCTTGACATTGGATATAGCAGTTATCAAATCAAGCTTGTTTACTATGTTTTTTTGAAAATTACCAACTATTCCTTACATCTTGTCAATCTGATTGTGACCTATAAAGTAGACTGTAATTTCTTAGGAAACTTATTTTGGGAGGTAGACTAATAATTGAAATGTTTTTGTATTTATTAACATATTTTGTTGGTTTGTTCATTATGACAATTATCAGTGGAGAGGTTTCAGAGTTCATAAAGGTGTGCTGCTTTGTTTGTATTTAAATTTGTTTGTCATTGTTGCCAGAGGTCTAGCCTTCGTTACGTATAGCCAATCATCCATCGAGAAAGAGGGAAGAAATGCTGTCATAAGTTATGTAACGAGTGCGTTCGAAACCTTTTCTCTGAGTAAGTTGGCCCGTCTTCAAAAAAAAGTCACTTTTACATTGTAAGTACCAAATTTATTCAATCTACGTAATGCAGAATGCAGTCAAAATTTATGTGTACATATAATGTGTATTCTGAATAAGCTTTATAGTTATGAAATGCATAGATAAAAAGTTATTGCGAAAAAACCGTGTTACAGAGGCCCTGAATCTCATAGTAGTTTGCAACATTCCAGTTCCATCTAGAGCCAGTTCTCTCTCTCTCTCTCTCTCTCTCTCTCGATTTCTTGGCTCTTAGCGCAATCATAAATGAATTTTTAAAACCGGAAATGGAATCATTAATGTAAAATACAAGTAGAAATCAGCATAAGTTTGCTAACGGCAATGCTAAAAAATCCGCATCATTCCTCGTCTCTTAATTCACCATCCTGAAGAAAATTACTAATTTATATTTTCAGAACATAATTTCCCCCTATTTAAAATTTCCATAGCATCCCTTGGATATGTTTACTTGTCCATCGATGTACACAAATAGAATGAAAAACGTATGTCTTTCACCTAATGCAATATATATGGATACGAAAAAAATCTGTATCCCAAAACCAACTGTAGGCAGATTATCAAGCACAGAAACTATTAATTAGTTCTTCAGTTATCTGTAAAATCATATGCTCTCGGAAGCCTTTTGGAGAGAGAGAGAGAGAGAGAGAGAGAGAGAGAGAGAGACTCATCCGTTAATCATAAAATAATTGTCTATGGTTACAAGTGCAACTGATGATTTTCGTGTTAAATTAATCACTAGCCCTCACCCGGGCCTACCTGAACGTCCCCATCTCGGAATACAAATGAATTCCCAGCTAGATGGACAGCAACAACAACCAGGGCATTATCGACCGTAAAAGGAATCCGCAGAGGAATCCCAACTCCTCCAGATCCTACTACCGTCTCAAACCGCCCGAACCACCTCGTAACGAAATAACCACAGGACATTCATAGATGAGAGATAAATGAAAAGGGTCTGTGGTCAAATTTAATATGGCTCCATAAACCGTGGGATGATGCCCTTATATGGGAGACACACGTACAAGACGTGTTTTGTTGGGGCACTGAGGTGACGCTGGACTTGTCTGTTGTATTTAGAAGGTAAACGCATGTTGAACTGAATTGAATTTAATATGGAATTTAGACCAAAGGTCAAGCACTGGGACCTATGAGGTCATTCAGCGCTGATAGGGAAATTGACAATAAATTCTAAAAGGCTTAACAGGAAGGAAACCTCGCAGGTGCATTTTGAAACAATTGTTAGAGAGGGTGGGAAGTCAGATGGAAGAAAGAATCTAAACTCAGGTACAGTAAAACGCGACGTGGATATAACGATATTCGATTCAAAGACCCATAAAAAA
>NC_087210.1:75511616-75521616 GCF_015104395.2 Macrobrachium nipponense | reverse complement strand
TTTTCCCACATGAGTCGTACTATAGCAGATTCACGTCAACATTTGATGTCTAGGCCAGTCCATTACGACGCTCCTGATTGGCAGTTGATATACCAATCACGGGGCTGGAAACTCCCAGTCTCTCTCGAGAGTTCTCATGGGTATAGGATCTACGTTCCACCTTTCCTGAGGTATACGTCTTTCAAAAGTATCCCTCGGAAGATGTGGAACATACATCCAGCCTATGTGAACTCTCCAGAGAGACTGTGAGTTTCCAGCCCCGTGATTGGCTTATCAATAGCCAATCAGGAGCGTCGTAAGGGACTGACCTAGACATCAAATGCGCGGTTGATGTGAATCTACTGCTACAGGAGTTTGTGTGCGGCTCCCAAGCTTTCGTCGTCTCCGTCGGCTCTTTCCCGAAGTTCTTTTTCTCACACTCGGGTACGTGTCATTGCGTGCGACGTTTTAATAAAGAGAGAATGTCACGTTTTCATAAAACGGAAAATGCAGAGTGATGGTGTCGTGTTTCATCATTTTGTCGGTCACCTATTTTGTTATTTACCTCTTTATTTGTCTGTTGCGTTTGCGAGCCCAAGGTCTAACTCCCGCTTTTACAGTGAGGATTTTAAGCTCGTCATTAATGCCCTCTTACTTATAAAGCCTCTTTTATCATTCTTTCTATCTGACTGGTTTAATATATAACAAGAGAAAATAAGGATCTAAATTCGTCATTAATGTCCTCTTACTTATATAGCCTCCTTTATTATTCTTTTTTTCTGATTGGTTTAAAATATAACAAGTGAAAAATACTCCGAAGTTTATCGGTGCATTTAAAGTTTTCTGTATAGCGTTTAATCAAAGCCACCGAAAATACATCTATCTCTCGGTGGTATCGGTTTAAACGTGCATGAGCCGCGGCCCATGAAATTTCCAGGCACGGCCAGGTATCGGCCTGTCCTATAGCGTTGCCAGATGTCCGACCATGGCTAACTTCAACCTTTAGTTAAAAACTACTGAGGCTAGAGGGCTGCAATTTGGCATGTTTGATGATTGGAGGGTGGCCGATCAGCATACCAACTTGCAGCCCTCTAGCCTCAGTAGTTTTTAAGATCTGAGGGCGAACAGAAAGAGTACGGACGGACAGACAAAGGCATCTAAGTAGTTTTCTTTTACAGAAAACTGAAATGCATGTTAGTCATTAGTATGTCAGAAGACAATGTAGGATTATCGACGCAGATAAATTTGCAATTCCTTCAAACAATGCAATGGTCAAGGAAGGACGAACATAACTGCAGAAAGTCCCAGGATACGATAGGACTTTCTGATCTCTCTTAAGGACTCGCCTTTATCATCATAACCAGGATTTCAATTTAGCCTGACCCTTGGGTGAACTAAGTGTACATAAAGCAACAAATCTTTGCAAAAATGATTCTCCCCCCATACCATATTTGTCGCTGGTCATGGTTGTTGCTCTTAACCATACAATGCTAAAAGTCTCTCTCTCTCTCTCTCTCTCTCTCTTCTCTCTCTCTCTCTCTATTTCTTTTACCTTCCTTGTCGTTCTCTCTGAATCACTGTTCTCTGTTTTACAATTCCACATTCCGCCCCGACCCCCCCCATACACACTTCCTCTCTCTCTCTCTCTCTCTCTCTCTCTCTCTCTCTCTCTCTCTCTCTCATTTCTTTTACCTTCCTTGTCGTTCTCTCTGAATCGCTCTGTTCTCTGTTTTACAATTCAACTCCTAGCCCCCACACTTCGTCTCTCTCTCTCTCTCTCTCTCTCTCACACAGGTATAAATAATATACTACAGGACCTATATACTTCAAGAAGGAACCAAACGAGATCAAACAGATTGCAACTGTGGGAACTTCTGAACATAAATAATAAGGTAACCCCGTTCTAGAACAGGCTACCAGCTGAGCCTGTGAATAGTATACCAGTACTGGACAGGTTTAAGAACAGATCAGATGAACTGATCGACCAACTCGTATGATTTATCTATTGTCATATATTTATTCTTCTAAAGATGTCCCTTCGATTGGACGAAGTTGTTTGATGCACCTGTAGCAGTGTAACTTCCTCTCTCTCTGTCTCTCTGTCTGTCTCTCTCTCTCTCTCTCTCTGTGAGTGTGTGTGTGTGCGGCTTGTCACATATTTATTTTTCAAGTAAATATTTGATTCACTTATATTTATGTAATTCTCTCTCTCTCTCTCTCTCTCTCTCTCTCCTGTGAATTGTCATATATTTATTTTTAGATGTCTCCTCGGCTCGGCAAGAAAGTATTTGGAGTAATTATACGAATGTATAATCCGGTAAATTTCTCTCTCTCTCTCTCTCTCTCTCTCTCTCTCTCTCCGGTCACTTGTCATATATTTATTTCTTTTAGATGTCTCCTCGGCTCTGGACAAGTATGTATATGAAGCACTTGTATCTAAGTTACACTCTCTCTCTCTCTCTCTCTCTCTCTCTCTCTCTCTCTCTCTCTCTCTCCTGACACCACACCGGGGCCCTTCATAGATTCTCTACCCATTCGAGAACCAGTTTGGAAAACTGTTCCTATGATTATGGAGACACAACCGAACGCCTTGTCCCAAGATAAGTAACGAACATTCCAAAAGGCAGAGGGGACAATACAATATTAAGGGTCCCCAGAGCTCCAAGCCGTAATTTTTTTTATTTACTTATTTTTTTTTTTTGTTGTTGTTGCAAAGTCTTCTGAAAATATCCTACTTTTCCCATGGAAAAGCGTACTTGCATACGTAGACTCCAAAGTGGTCGAAAATCCCATTATCTAACAAAGGGTGGTGATATGTCAATTTTCAAACGCGTTTTTCTAACTATTTTTTTTTTTCTTTTTTAATCAGCCCCTGGAGACCCTTAATATTGAGAACGCCTCATTTATGCGGCGTATATGAAAACCCATGAATTATTCAACCAGGATAACTTGCGGTCTGCATAACTCCGAAGTCTAACTGGTTATTTTCTCTGTTTGGACAAGCAATGTCTGAGTCGTTTTCGCGGAACTATAATCTTAAAGAGCGGATGTTTACTGCTTACTTAGGTCAGAGTGAGTTATGGTTTCTGGAGGGAAAAATATAGAGATAAGATCTCAAAGCACATAGCTTTGAAGGCAAATCAAAATTCAAAGCACGGTTTCCTCTGCAGCCAAAGCACATAAAACGAAATTAAGATGTTAAACCGGAAAGGATACGGGTTTGAAAAGTTCCTTCTGAAATTTATTCCGAAAAGAAAAGGTTTTAAAACTTCCCCTAAAACTGATATTTAAGTGGAAAGGAGGTTTTAAATTTTCCTTCTAAAACTGGTATTAAACTTGAAAAGGAAAGGTTTTAAAATTCCTTCTTAAATTTATGTTATACCAGAAATGAAAAGGTTTTAAAAATCCGCCCTAAAATTTATTTAAACCGAATTTTTTTTTAATAATCCTTATAAAAATTATGCTAAACCGGAAAGGAACATTTTTAAAAGTCCATTCTAATAAATGTTAAACCGAAAAGGTAAAGGTTGCAATTCTCTCTAAAATTTATGTAAAACCGGAAAAGAAAATCTTCAAAAATTTCCTTATGAAATTCAAATTATACCGAAAATTTAAAGAATTTAGAATACCTTTCTAAAATTGATGTTAAACTGAAAGGGGAAATTTTTAAAATTCCTTACTAAAATTGGTGTTAAACCGGGAATGAAAAGTAATTTAAAAATCCCTTCTAGGACGATATTAAACTGGAAAGGAATGGGTTTTAAATTTCTTTTCTAAAACAAATGTCAAACCGGAGAATTAAGATTTTAAAATCCCTTTCTTAAATTGATGTTAAACCGGAGAGGAACTATAGTCGATTTTTTAAACCTGGCAAACTTGCACTTAACTTGCACTTAGCTGCTTGTCGCTGATTGGATGAATGTCGTGTTGTCCGAATCTCTCTGTTTTGTTTTCACACTGTTTCAGAATTGTGAATATACGGCCATAGATTGAGATAAGAGCCAAATTATGTAATGTTATGTAAATGCCTGTTGTAATAAACTTAAGTATTAAGAAAGTTACATACCAAATATTATTATATAATTAGTTAACAGTTATGAAACAGAAACTCTCCGAAGCTGTAGACTTGAAAATATGTTTCAAACGCATGAACTTTAAAGTTTAAATTTCTAGCTAGATTTTTAGTGCAATGGTTTGTTTGAAAAAAAAAAAAACATATATATTGTAAATTGCTGATGTTGTATAACATCTAAGAACAAAATACCATCGTAGATAGAAAATGTAAGCTTGCCAGAAAATTTGGGGTGAGGAGTTGTGGGAGACAGCCTCGGGGTTGACAGAAAGTGACGTACTCTCAGCGGGAGGTTCAAATGGAGGTTGTGGTGTTCTTGTCTTCATAAAATAATAAAGATGTTTGTATATCATAATGTTAATTTTTTATTTGCATTTCAAAAGTACTGCTCACGGAAAATGACATTAATATTTTAGGTATGTATAAAGTGTGCTTGCTTGCTGTGCCTTAATGATTTCTCATCATTGTCTTGCTAGGGCCCTGTGAAGTGAAATATTGAAAAAAATTCATTATTATATTACGGCACTGACTGATAAGCCTACTGCCAGCAGCATGTATATGCTTGGTGTTTGAATTGCCTCCATCTCTGCTTTGTTCCATATCGTCTCTTGTGGCCATGGGCGAAAAAGGTGAAAAAAATCGACGAATGTGAGCCAACTGCTCGATAGCCGATTCTAAGCCGATTGATGGTGGTGAGTGTGCAGACGACAACTCGCCGGCTGTTTCATTTTTCAACTCCTCCACCCCACCAGTTGTTTCGGCAAGCTTACATTTTATAAACGATAGTATTTTGTTCTTAGGCGTATACAACCTTCAGCAATGTACAATAAATACGTTTTGCTTTTTTCAAACCACCAATGCACGATTGCACTAAAAATCTAGTCAGAAATTTAAACATTAAAGGTCATGCCTTTGAAACATATTGGGCAAGTCTACAGCTTCGAAGAGTGCTGATTTTCATAACTGTTAACTATTATATAATAATTTAGTATGTAACTTCTTAATACTTAAGTTTATTACACAGGTATTTACATAACATTACATAATTTGGCTCTTATCTCAATCTATGGCCGTATATCACAATTCTGAAACAGTGTGAAAACAAAACAGAGAGATTCGGACAACACGACATTCATCCAATCAGCGACAAGCAGCTAAGTGCAAGTTAAGTGCAAGTTTGCCAGGTTTTAAAAAAAATCGACTATAGTTTTAAAATTCGCTTTTAAAATTGATGTTAAACCGAGAAGAAAAAGGTTTTATATGACCGTTCTAAAACTGATGCTAAAGAGGGGAGAAAAACATTCTAAAATCTTCGCCTTTAAAACAAAATAAATTAAAACACAAAAAAATAAATAAGAAGAAATCCTCAACAAACCCAAACGAAACTATTTCTCCTCCATTCCTCAGAATCAAATCAAGAGATTACGGCGAGGAAAAAAATCTAACCAAAGTCTCGCATCCATAAAAACGAAATAAAAAAAGCGTAAGGTGTAGGTTTCAGATCGCAATCGGCTCCGGAGACGCCTCTATTGCAAACAAGGATTGGTAGCCGAGGCTAGCATCTTCCCCAGATGTAACAGACTATACTGGGACCTTTCCCTGAAAAAATCGGGACGCCATATCCGAAAAACTAACCATATTATGTTTCCCACACCCAAATTCCAGGATGGAGTTTATTACCCAATGCAACCCAACCCAAGCGCCTCAGTGGTGTGGTTGGTATGGCCAGAGATGTGTATTTCTGGTGACAGATGTCCACCCTCGACGTGGTTCGGAAGTCACGTTAAAGCCGTTGGTCCCGTTGCTGAATAACCACTGGTTTCATCCAATGTAAAAACACCATACAAACAAACAAAAGCAACCTAACCCAATCTAACCTAACCTAACCTGTGGGTATGACGAAAAAACGGGGGCTGGTGTCATACTAGCGCAAATCTCAGGAATTTGCAGCCCGCACGCAGATTCCCGAGACCAGTACTCGGTTACAGTTCGGGAATATGCAGCCGGGCCAATATCCTTGCAAGGTTGCAGTCTGTTTAACGAGGGCTCAGAGACAACACACACACACAAATCTCCTTGTCCAAAATTCTCATGAGGCTTAAATGCCACTCGTAAACTTTGATTTCTATTTGAATTTATACCGATTTAACTGCAAAAGAATTATATCTTGAATATGTCTGTGCGATGTGTGGCTGAAACGAAAAAATCGACAAGAGGGAAAAGGAAAAGATAGATGGACAATATATATGGAAACGATTATTGGACAAGAAATAAAGGAAACGATAAATGTACAGCAAATAAATGCAACAATAAATAAAAAAAAAAATTAGGAGACGATATTTGAACAGGTAATAAAGGAGCAGAATAAAAAAAAAAAAATAAAGGAAATATAAAAGGGCAAATAAAGGAAATGTTGAATGAACTAGCAAATCAATGACGATTTAAATGGAATTAAGAATAGAGAAGAGGAAACGATAAATGGATTAAAGAAAACGAATCAAATGGACAATATAAAGAAACCATAAAAAAAAATGAAACGCTAAATGGCCAAGGAATAAAGAAAACGATAAAACGGATGATAATTCAGTGAAACGAATAAAGGAGCAAGAAATAAAGGAAAGGATGAAAAAGGCCAGGAATAAAAAAAGAAGATAAAAGGACCAGGAATAAAAAAAAGAAGATAAAAGGACCAGGAATAAAGCAATAAAGTGATCGAGCAATGGCTCGCTGACAGAGAGATTGTCCGGATCATATTCCATAACTGTGATATACTCGGAAAAGGAGGACTTTTTATGCCGTGATATATTGGCTCGGGCAGAGTGGAAGCGTCTCGGCAATATTTCGTGTCACATGCAATCAAGCGATTAATTCAATCATTCGAGATGGCGAAATGATATGCATATGAAATTATGAGGCGCATGCGCATTAACGTCCCCCGATGATGCTCGGGGTGTAGCGAGAGAGAGAGAGAGAGAGAGAGAGAGAGAGAGAGAGAAGAGATTCTCAGTCGCAGTGAGGCGGAAGGTAAGAGCTGATTTTTTTTTGCAATAAGAATTAGGATCAAACGAGAGAGAGAGAGAGAGAGAGAGAGAGAGAGAGAGAGGAGAGAGAGAGAGAGAGAGAGAGAAGAGAGAGAGAGAGACAGAGAGAGAGAGAGAGAGACAGAGAGAGAGAGAGAGATCCTCAGTCGCAGTGAGGCAGAAGGAAAGAGCTAATTTTTTTATGCAATAAGAATTAGGATCAAACGAGAGAGAGAGAGAGAGAGAGAGAGAGAGAGAGAGAGAGAGAGAGAGAGAGATCCTCAGTCGCAGTGAGGCGGAAGGTAAGAAGCTAATTTTTTTATGTTACAATAAGAATGAGGATCAAAACGAGAGAGAGAGAGAAAAAAAAGAGAGAGAGAGAGAGAGAGAAGAGCAGAGAGAAAAGATGAGAGACGAGAGAGAGAGAGAGAGATCATCAGTCGCAGTGAGGCGGAAAGGTAGAGCTAATTTTTTTTTTTTTTTGCAATAAGAATTAGGATATACCGAGAGAGAGAGAGAGAGAGAGAGAGAGAGAGAGAGAGAGAGAGAGAGAGATTCTCAGTCGCAGTGAGGCGGAAGGTAAGAGCTAATTTTTTTTTGCAATAAGAATTAGGATCAAACGAGAGAGAGAGAGAGAGAGAGAGAGAGAGAGAGAGAGGAGAGAGAGAGAGAAAGGTAAAGAAAGGAAAGAAAGAGAGACAGAAGAGAGAGAGCACCCAGAGAGAGAGAGAGAGACAAGAGAGATTCTCAGTCGCAGTGAGCGGAAGTAAGAGCTAATTTTTTTTATGCAATAAGAATTAGGGATCACGATCGAAGGGAGAGAGGAAGAAAATGGAGAGAGAGAGAGAGAGAGAGAGAGGAGAGACAGAGAGAAAGAAAGAGGAGCGAGAGAGAGAGAGAGAGAGAGAGAGAGAGAGAGAGAGAGAGAGAGAGAGAGATTCTCAGTCGCAGTGAGGCGGAAGGTAAGAGCTAATTTTTTTATGCAATAAGAATTAGGATAAAACGAGAGAGAGAGAGAGAGAGAGAGAGAGAGAGAGAGAGAGAGAGAGAGAGATATTCTCAGTCGTAGTGAGGCGGAAGGTAAGAGCTAATTGCTTTTTTTCTTTTAAATTTTTCAAACGTAACAAGACTTGAGAGAGAGAGAGAGAGAGAGAGAGAGAGAGAGATGCTCAGTCGTGGTTAGGCGGAGGCGTAAGTTCTATTTTTTTTCTTTTTTACTTTTAAAATTTTCTAATATAATAAGATCTAAAATCAGACGAGAGAGAGAGAGAGAGAGAGAGAGAGAGAGAGAGAGAGAGAGAGGTTACATGCCTTTCTCTCTACGTCGTACACTGGTACACACACACGTGAACTTTTCCCCTGAAAATTTCAAACATACAGATTACTAAGACATCAATCACTAAGACGTCAGTCATTGCTTCATTCACCATCGTGTAATCAATGAGCCACAGATGATACTCACGTGATGAAATCTCTCACAGCCTCTGATTTATTCGTATACATATACATCATTCATCAGTTCCCTGTGTACAAATGCGTTTCTACTGTAATATTCCACTGAAACCGCCTGACCATCTCTGTAAACTAAGGTTAGGATGCAGCGCTCGACTGGCAACTGCTGGGACAGAGTATGCTCACAGACTACCGCACGTAACTCCACTCGGCCGTAACTAGACACCTGGATCTGCTGAAGTCAGGAAAACGGGTGTAGGGCTAGCAACCTCACTCACTAAGGCTTCTCGAGAAACTACGAGAAGGCCTGGCTTTTATGGCGAGACCACCGTCCAAAAGGAGATATTTAATCGGAATCGATTCCAAAAAATGACATCCCAGATTTCTGTGAATCTTTATCATCTTAACTTCATTCCTATAAAAGCTTAAACGCGATCCTGTGTTCTTAATTAATAATACAAGCAGAATATCACATTCTACATAAAATTTATAAGCAAATAAATGCGTACAATTAGGAAGTATAATTTATGCATATAACTAAGTATTCCCATGATATATAAAGCACAAAAAATAATATGGTCGGCATGCCTGTGTTCACACATGGACCTGACGAATATAAAAGTAGAACATCAAATAATACAATAATATAAGAATGAATGAACTGTACGGACTATCTTTAAATGACGTAACAACAGTTGTGATATGTTCATATACTACATTTATATATATTCAAGTACAAGTATTTTTTGTCTTGTATGGATCAAAACTGAAGGTGTAAACCTAAGCAAGTAAATGTTACGAGTCTTTATATTTAGTTTCTGTTCTCAAGGTAAAGTCAGTGCATCCGATAGTATAGTGTACATTGATTCCATAATCCCAATATGTAACGAAAGTTAACAGAAACCAACTCGAAAGTATTCTTCCAAAAATCAGAAAAGCAGCCAAATAGAACAAGCAGCATTTTGGAGGCCATAGCATCTAAAACGCGGACGCCGTGACGTCAGAGGGTACCTGAAACACAAGACGTTATAGCTGAAAAACAGACGTTGAAAACCGACGTCAGGAACGTGTTACGTCGAGCAGTCGCCAAATCCCGAGAAGTCAGAAGTTTTACGACTCATTTAAATGGTTTTATGAAGGTTAGCCGCACATTCGAAGCGTTAAATCTGCGATAAGATCCTAGCTAGATGATATTTTTTACGAGCAACAAAATCATGGAGTTAGTTTGAAGACTTTCCTCTTTCGTTTTTGCGAGATCCGGCAAAGGGAACTAAATATCATATAACAGCTACATATCAAGGGTTTTAAACATTGGCTGGACTCGTAAAATTTGCAAAGAGAACTTTTTCTCTGTTCCTGTTGGGCATTATCTGCAACTCCTGTAAGGTTCAGCATAAGATGGCTTAACCTTCACCTTTTCAGATAAGTCCCTCACACGTACATTCCAAAATTGTTGTCCTTTACCTGCGCAGAGATA
>NC_087210.1:75466616-75506616 GCF_015104395.2 Macrobrachium nipponense | reverse complement strand
ATTTTCCTTCCACCACAAGGTAAAAGAAATATAAAAACTCTAAGAGTCATAAATCTGACGATCTATACAAACCATTCTTAAAAGTCACGTCAGAACTTAATTCATCAGTCACATCTCACACTGAAAACCTGGTACATTTCGGAGGCGAAACTTGCCAGGCATAAAAAAAATGTACTCTGTGCACTCACGAAAAAAAAAACGCAAAAAAAAAAAACTCCTCAAGCATATGACAGGACGTAGATAGATTGGAATCCTTAATTTAATTCGTCTTCATCTTCTTTAAAACGCGTGTTTGGAGAGCAGCTAACAACCCATCAACTCCATTTGTGGTGACTTGAGACAATACGGCTTCATTCTCAGGGGAGTGATCTATTAACGCCTCTGTACTTTCTTTTTTTTTTTTTTTTTTTTTTTTTTTTTTTTTTTACTCAGTAAAGGATTTGTTTTAGGCGGTCAAGGATCTTTTATCGTTGGGTAACTGAGACGAGTTAAAATCGTTGGGATGAAGGGAACAGAACAGAACAGATTACAGAATTTGGGCCAAAGGCCAACAGCTGTGACCTATGAGGTCTTAAGCTCTGAAAACGGAAATTGACAGCAAAAATTTGAATGTAACAGGAGGAAAACCTCAAAGCAGCTGCACCGTGAATCAGTTGTTGGGAGACGGTGGAAAGTAAGATGGAGGAAAGAGAATATGAACAGGGGTACAGTAAAAGGAATGAAAGGGGTCTCCCCGAAGACAACTTTTACCCTTTCTTCATTGTAACTTGTACATTTATGCTCAACGACGAGGCAGGAATATGCACACATCCGTTTAATATACGAACAGTGTCAGGGCAGCTCTCTCTCTCTCTCTCTCTCTCTCTTACTGTTTTTAAACAAACTATATTTTTTGTTGAAATTAAACTTTTCCTAATCTGATATTGAGAAGGAAAAAAAAAAAATGGCGTTACACGTCCGTTACGATTCTCTCTCTCTCTCTCTCTCTCTCTCTCTCTCTCTCTCTCTCTCTCTCTCTCTCTCTCTCTTACTGTTTTTAAACAAACTATATTTTTTGTTGAAATTAAACTTTTCCTAATCTGATATTGAGGAAGAAAAATGGCGTTACACGTCCGTTACGATTCTCTCTCTCTCTCTCTCTCTCTCTCTCTCTCTCTCTCACCCCTCTCTCTCTCTCTCTCTCTACTCTCCCTCCCTTTTTTTAAAAATAATTAATCTTGTTCTCAATATGATATCGAAGAGGACAAGTGGCGTTACACGACCGTTACGGTTCTCTCTCTCTCTCTCTCTCTCTCTCTCTCTCACACACACACACACACACACACACACATTTTTTTTACTCTCTCTCTCTCACACATTTTTTTAAACAGACTTTTTTTTCTTTAATTAAACTTTTCTCAATATGATATCGAAGAGGAAAAGTGGCTTTACATGACCGTTACGGCTCTCTCTCTCTCTCTCTCTCTCTCTCTCTCTCTCTCTCTCTCTCTCTCTCATTTTTTAAACAAACTTTTTTCTTTAATTACACTTTTCTCAATATGATATCGAAGAGGAAAAGTGGCGTCACACGACGATACGGTTTGCCTTTCTCCTGAGTCTTGGTCGGTGGTTTTGCTTACAGTTTTATTGCTGTACTTTTGTTGAGTGGGTGATTTGTTCAGAAAGCGTGTTTTTTTTTTTTTTGGGGGGGGGGGGGGGGGGGGGGGTGGTGGGGGGGGGGGGGGGGGTTCGGTCTTAATTGATGATCTCGGTTACATACTGAAGATAAAGTTAGTTTGGTGTCAGGTCGCAATATTAAGTTGTAATGCCTTTAAGCTTTCACATCGTTTTTGCTTTTAACAGTCATCTCATAGTTGGTTTTGTTTTCATACTTAGATCATCCCGTTTTGTGGATGTGTGTTTACCCAGTTATGGGTTTCATTAACTTATTACATTGTAACGGCAATACCTATGTATTCAGATTTTTTAGATTTTAGGTTCTGAAGATTTTAAGTTCTAAAGTTTTTAAGATTTTAAGTTCTTAAGTTTTTAAGATTTTAAGTTCTAAGAAGTCTTGTCAGTAATTGAGCCATTTTGTACTTCTCATTATTGTATGTATTTTTAACTCATCATGTATACATTTTAACAATGACATGTAGAAAAACAATTGTAAAATGGAAATAAAGTTTTTGGGATTTGATTGATTTGACTCCTCCCCTCCCTCTCTCTGCGCCTCGAGGGGGGTCCTTCCAACGCTCATCTCTCTTCCCTCCCCCCCTCCCATCTCCCTTCTCCCCCCGGGGGCTCCCCCGGGCTCTCCCCCCCCCTACCCTCCCCTCCCTCTCCCTCCCTTCTCTCTCTCGTCTCTCTCTCTCTCTCTCCTTCTTCTCTCTTCTCTTCTCCTTCTCTCTCTCTCTCTCTCTCTCTCTATAATATACATAACTCCCCAAAGAGAAATAATGCCCTGCAAATTCTCGAGGGGGGAGACAAGGCCTCTAGTGAGATTAATATTTACAGAAAGCATTCGGGACAGGCCACTTCTTTTCCTGTCGTCTTGTATTCGTAAGAACAACAACAGCAACAAAGCCTAACGAAGGTGAAACGCTTTGACAAAGGAGGCTGCGCGCTTTCCAGTCCGCAGATCCCCTCATTACTTTTCGGTTCCAGAGTCTGGCAAAAAAAAAAAAAAAAAAAAAAAATGGAAATCTCAAAGACCCAATGCATCACCGGGTAGGCAGCCGAGATTGGTATCGCGTACAGACTGACCGATGAGTCCTTGATAATTCCTCGATATCTTGCTCGGAGAACCACAATATCTCTCACAACATTAAATATCGTTTCTGGTTGCTTAAACATGCGTTCAGTCTTCGGAACCTTGCTCAGGCAATGCTTCTCATAACATTTCTCAAACTTTAATCGATCTGAATATTTATTCTTCCCGACTATGGAGAATTTCCAGCCAGGTAATATCCAGGTAATATCTCTTCTTTCTGCATTTTCCTTTACTTCCTCTTACTTCTTCCTAATGAACACCATATTCTTTGGAAGCTTGACTTTCAAGTCAATGACCCCTGTGTGCTTGTTCTATATGAATAGGTTTTATCTAATAATAATAATAATAATAATAATAATAATAATAATAATAATAATAATAATAATAATAATGAGAGAGAGAGAGAGAGAGAGACAAAATCGTTAATGACTATGACATCATAGTTTATCTGTAAAATTCAAATATATACACCGATTTTGACGCTGTATTTAATCATAACCTCTATAGGCGCTCTACTAGCCTGTTTAAGTAGCACGGAAGTGTAACGCAGCAGAAGTAGCCTTTACTTTTAATAAAGTATGCTTGAGAGAAGGTCTGCTTCCTAAATGATAATACTGAAAACAAATCTCAAAAGATTATCTCAATGCTCAGATACATTTTTCAACATTTACTACACTTCTCAAACTTTAACTTAACTAAGCATTTAGCGTCTCCCTAAATATAAAGAATTTCTGTCTTTGTAAACTAAACATTTGCTGTCTTTCTAAGCATAAAGAATTTCCATCTCTGTAAACGAATCCCCAAAAATGCTAAAGAAAGACAGGGACATGATCACAGGCGAAATATGAAAAAAGAGGTCAGAGAACAGATATATATATTAATATAAGTTGACATGAAAAGGTAAAATGAGTAAGTACGAAGAACTGGTGTCAAATTAAAATTGTCCGTGATCAAGTTTTCTTTAGTTTAAACAGTACTCGCGTACGAGAGAGAGAGAGAGAGAGAGAGAGAGAGAGAGAGAGAGAGAGAGAGAGAGAGAGAGAGCTTTCGGTCATCCAGAATCAATGAGAGTCAAATACGCCTTGCGTATGTTCACTATTTCTGTTCACTAGCAGACCATCTCATGAAAGAAATTGGGGTGTGGGTTTAGGGGGGGTTGGGGGTGGGGGGTGAAGAGATTCTTAAGATTCAATCAAATCACTTAAAATGTTAGCTAATTTGTATGTAACGGACAATCTAAAAAAAGAAAAATGGCGGCAATTTTTTTATCTAGAGGCAAAGGAGAATGGTGCCCATATTCTCTATAATTCCTTCAGTATATTAATTCCTTCAATGTATTAAAATCTCTCTATGAAGGAAATGAACAGCGATAAGCTAGATAGTTAAGTAGAAATGCAACAACAAAGAATAATGTAAATCGGTTTTGAGAAATAAAACGTCTAATACATCCTCCAAAATTTGTGTGCAGGCTTCGATAAGTTTTGATGGACATTTATTGAAACAAGTGACAAGATTTATAACCTACGGTGAAAGGAAGGGAGTATCGTAGTGGAGGCTAATCCTAGGGTGAAACAGGTTACACGATTAAAGATAAAAACTGTTTCGCAACGGACTTTGATTCTAAGATGAAACAGGTTGCAAGATTGGAGATTAACCGCGAAAGGCAGCGCTGCCGCTTTCACGATGAACTCATAATTCTAAGGTGAAACAGGTTACATGATTTTAAGATAAACAGAAAGTAGAGGGGTTCCAGGAGGGATAGAAATGGAACCCAATGAGAGGAGCTAGATCTTGAAGTATATAAGATGTTAAAAAGTCCTGGAAGTATAAAGGAAGAAAAAATGGAAAAGGAATAATTTAACATGCCAACGAAATCAAAATGGTATATAATTCGATAACCCTTTATAAGGCGGCAGCCTTAGAGTTCGAAACGCTTTTCTAAAACTCAGCGCAGGATTCTGATCTCGTCTGATTTATGGTGCGCGTTTTCTTAATTTTAAATCCCGTAGGATGAAAGAAAATATCGAGAAACTTAACGAGAGGAAAAGGGAGTAAATATTAAGAAATGTGCATTCAAACGATGGAAAACAACGTGAAAAATATAAACTATTGTAAAAAGGAAGCAAATGTAAGAAACAACACGTTCACACAATGAAAAACAATGTGAAAAGCATTAACTATTTGAGAAGCAGAATAATACACAACAAATGTATGAAAAAATACGAATCATAAGGATTATTGTCCATACCCCCAAAATAAATCGCATATCGATTTCATGAACACATTATTACTCGTACTTACGAATGAAGAAAATAATTCAAATGTTAGTTCAAGGATAGAATCTTTTGCGTTTAATTAAAAAATTTGTAGCACTTTCTCAATTTTACGCTAAAATCTCTTATTGAAATCCCGTCTGACTTGCAGGCTAAATCCGGCTTTAAATTATTGTTCTTTAATACATTTGGTATGTCTTCAGGACTAATGCTATATCCACAATACAGAAAACAAGATGTATGCTATAATATCTCGACAGTAAAGAGAGAGAGAGAGAGAGAGAGAGAGAGAGAGAGAGAGAGAGAGAGAGAAATTATAGCAACATTCTGGTCATGTAAGATAACCATCAAGGAATACATAAAAGGAATATGATTCCAAGTTGGAGGTACTGAATCTCTCTCTCTCTCTCTCTCTCTCTCTCTCTCTCTCTCTCTCTCTCTCTCTCATTGTTCTTTCTTACACATTCATACAAGCGTTCGCAGTCTCTCTCTCTCTCTCTCTCTCTCTCTCTCTCTCTCTCTCCTCCCCTCCTTCCTATCTGTCTGTTTCCTCTTACACACTCATACAAGCGTACGCAGTCACTTCTCTCTCTCTCTCTCTCTCTCTCTCTCTCTCTCTCTCTCTCTCTCTCTCTCATTAAAGACACTAACCCCATAAGGCCTTTTAATTATAAGAGACAAGAAAATGCAAAGTGACAAAATAACTGGCTATTTTATCGACGAATAACTTTTTAATCCAGTCGACAGCCTAACTAGTTCCATTATTAGCGTCCTATCATAACTGGTTGCGAGACAGAGAGTTAGAAGGAAGCTGTTTAAGAGAAATGAATCGACTGTTAAGACTGCGTGTGCGTGTGAGTGAGTACGTATATATGCGTATGTGTGCGTGTGCGTGTCTTTGTACGCTAAACGCATATTACATCATTTATAGGTCAAAGGTACAAACCATGAATACAATAACTTTGGAAGTGACAAGAAGGAATAAATAAGAGCAGGTAGAAGAGAGAGAGAGAGAGAGAGAGAGAGAGAGAGAGAGAGAGAGAGAGAGAGAGAGAGAGGAGGGTGTTGGAGGCACTGAACATTAAATTTACTTGATTTCAGTAAAACGCTGAAACTCGTAATTGTTTTCCTAATAACGAGTAAAATAAGCTTTGCCTACATAATCTGATTTCACTAAGAAAAAGGAAAATACGACATTAAAGAAAGAAAACAGAAGAAAATAAAAGATATCAGACAGAACACACAATTTTATTTGAAGAATGTTAAGAATTTCAAGTAAAAAATAACAGAGCTGAATAGTCAAGTTTCTTAAACAAATTACTTAATAAAACCAGCATAGGCAGACAACAAGATATTTTGCCTACAGTTTATTCTCTGCACAATGCCTCAGAAACCATGTTATTTGAGAAACGACATCTCTTAAACAAAATTCGTTTGTCTAAACAACAACAAAACTCGTCTACCTGAAGCTGGTTTACCTCGAGGAAATACCTTACCTTAACCAGTTGCCATAAGTTGCATTTTATTATATTTGTCAGATTATCAGACGATTCACTGACGTTTAAACTCCCATGTAATCAAAATTGGTCTGATATATAAGTAAATACGATGAGAGAGAGAGAGAGGAGAGAGAGAGAGAGAGAGAGAGAGAGAGAGAGATATTTTATGAACTAAAATTTTAAATTTCTAAGCTTGTTCATCCCTTCTAGCATTGCAAATCATGAGAGAGAGAGAGAGAGAGAGAGAGAGAGAGAGAGAGAGAGAGAGAGAGAGAGAGAGAGATTTTATGCACCAAAATTTTAAATGCATGCACTCCTATATCCTTTCTGGCATTAGATAATCATTCACCAATAATAACATTTCCCGCTGTGAAGATAAGATTTTTTTTTTTTTTTAAGAAATTGAGAGGCCTATTGATGTGATTGTTCTGAAGAAGCTTCACTCACCCAAAGCATCAAAAAGCAAAACTGTGATGCCTATTGATGCTCTTGTTCTCATAAGGTTTAGAACCAACCAAAGCATCATCAGCTAAGCCGAGGCATCATAATCTGCGTATGAGGCCCCAAACTAACCCCTTGGGGGATCCCTGTGAAAACAAATTAGCCCGGCAAACACCCCCCAAAAAGAGACCAACTAACCCATAGTCTACGATCGCATTAATAGCTATCTAAATTCTTCCTAATGAGACATAGTAACACGTCCAAACTGAACGATAATGGACCGACTTTGATAATGGAGGAGCGAGGCGAAGGCCATCAAAAAAAAAAGAAAGAAAAAAAAAGTGGACGTCATAAAGGATAACAGGCGAAAATCGAGGGAGGCGATGGTATCGAATCTCTCTCTCTCTCTCTCTCTCTCTCTCTCTCTCTCTCTCTCTCTCTCTCTCTCTCTTCTACATAAAGTTCAATCTTACGTAAGTAAGTTGAGTTAAGCTTGTGTGTTAATTTCTCGTAATGACACAATATGGATGACAAGATTCAATGTGGATGAAAAGATATTTTTTTAGTTTCTTGCTTTTTTTTCTTCTTATTTTCCGTTTGAATTTCTACCACAGTAGTTGCTCTCTCTCTCTCTCTCTCTCTCTCTCTCTCTCTCTCTCTCTCTCAAGCTCTAACCACGAACTTCCTTTCTCACATTTGCATCAATCATAACAAGATCTTCAATTGATCTTCACGGTGGCAATCGATGATGTAGGAAAAAAGGAAACATACTTAAGTCCGGTACAAGAGATTTACATTACCGAAAGAGTTGAGCAAATGTATTAACGAGATTTTCGTGTTATTTTTTCTATTAGTATTTCAATATACATTAGTTATGAGGAGACTACGCTATTATCCATGAATCCTGATGGGAAATAAAATGGAGTCTCCTCTTTTAAGTTTCAATTCGGTTACATGGCCTGTAATGAAAACTTGGTCTAAAATGTTAACAGGTTATTGTGATTACATGTGTCCAAGCACGCACACATTACACACACACGCACACACACACACACACACACACACACACACACATATATATATATATATATATATGTGTGTGTGTGTGTGTGTGTGTGTATGAAATTATGCACATATATTCTTATATAACGCATATATTGTAACGATTAGTCGTTATTTGTTTTAAATAATCGTTACGATTGTTACATTGTTTCTCTTACTCGCCAGTGTTTATCGTCACGGTGACGAAGTTACTTTGTCGTGGTGTGAGACTGTGAGTGACAGCTGCAGACAGGTTTTGGATGTCGATCTGAGAGGTTCTGGGAACCTTCGGCTGATTAGGCAACACCAACATGGCAGTATTGGGGCAGCTGGAAGTCGTGTGTGACTTCAACGGGAGGACTGACTTCTACAGGAGGGTGAGGAGGACTCCTCTGTTTCTGTGTCTCCGACAATTCTTGTGAATTTGCCTGTTTGATTATTTTGCTGCTTGGGTATTATGTGATTGGTATTTATTTTTGGTTTTCGTGCTGCCTACTTGTGTTGTCGTTATTACTATTACGTTTATGCTGCCGGTGTGATTGCTTATTTTGATTCATTTTATTGGTTTTTGGTGTCGAGCAAGTGTATGGTTCTGATTTAGTGCAATGCTCACTTCTGATTTATTTCTGATTTATTAATGGATTTGATCATCAGTATCTATTTATTGATTATTTTGATAATTGATAACTGTATTTTCGCCACCCAAAACCAGGACTCACTTGTAAATAATGTAACTTAACCTGTAAATAAATTTTTATTAAGGTTATTTGTGTGTCTTGTTCAGTCCTCCTTGATCTCTCTTGCCTTTCGTCAGTCATTCCAGCCCAATTTCTTGTTTTTATTTTGAACCTGCTGGTCTCTAATAGAAAAATAGGCCTTACAGAAAAATAGCCCTTACAGAAAAATAGGCCTTACAGAAAAATAGGCCTTACAGAAAAATAGCCCTTAAAGAAAAATAGGCCTTCCAGAAAAATAGCCCTTACAGAAAAATAGGCCTTACATAGGCCTTACAGAAAAATAGGCCTTACAGAAAAATAGCCCTTAAAGAAAAATAGGCCTTCCAGAAAAATAGGCCTTACAGAAAAATAGCCCTTACAGAAAAATAGGCCTTACAGAAAAATAGACCTTACAGAAAAATAGCCCTTACAGAAAAATAGCCCTTACAGAAAAATAGGCCTTACAGAAAAATAGCCCTTACAGAAAAATAGCCTTACAGAAAAATAGCCCTTACATAAAAAATACCCTTACAGAAAAATAGCCCTTACAGAAAAAGAGCCCTACAGGAAAAATAGCCTTACATGAAAAATAGCCCTTAATGAAAAATAGCCCTTACAGAAAAATAGCCCTTACAGAAAAATAGCCCTTACAGAAAAATAGCCCTTACAGAAAAATAGCCCTTACAGAAAAATAGCCCTTACAGGAAAATAGCCCTTACATAAAAATAGCCCTTAAAGAAAAATAGCCCTTACAGAAAAATAGGCCTTACAAGAAATAGCACTTACAGAAAAATAGCCCTTTACAAAGAAATAAAAGCCCTTACCAAAAATAACCCTTACAGAAAAATAGCCCTTACAGGAAACCCAATACCCAGGAAAAATAGCCCTTACAGAAAAATAGCCCCTTACAGAAAAACCAGCCTTCAGAAAAATAGCCCTTGCATAAAAATAGCCCTTAAAGAAAAATAGCCCTTACAGAAAAATAGGCCTTACAAGAAATAGCACTTACAGAAAAATAGCCCTTAAAGAAAAATAGCCCTTACAGAAAAATAGCCCTTACAGAAAAATAGCACTTACAGAAAAATAGCCCTTACAGAAAAATAGTCCTTAAAGAAAAATAGCCCTTACAGAAAAATAGGCCTTACAGAAAAATAGCCCTTACAGAAAAATAGCCCTTACAGAAAAATAATCCTTACAGAAAAATAGGCCTTACAGAAAAATAGGCCTTACAGAAAAATAATCCTTACAGAAAAATAGGCCTTACAGAAAAATAATCCTTACAGAAAGAAAAGAATAGCCCCCCTTAACAACAAGAAAAATAATCCCCTTAACAGAAAAATAAGGGCCTTTTTACACAGAAAAAACAAATAAGCCCTTTTGAACCAGAAAAACAATAAGCCCCCACTTAACCCAGAAAAAGGTTAACAGCAAAAACCCTTACCAGGAAAAAAATAAGCCCCCCTTAAACAGAAAAAAATAAAGAGGCCCTTTACAGAAAAATAGGGCCCCCCCAACCCCTAACCAAGAAAATTATAGCCCCAACCTCCCCAGAAAAAAGGGCCCCCTTAAAACAGAAAAATAATCCTTACATAAAAAAAATAGGCCCCCTTACAGAAAAAATTAAAAGCCCTTTACAGAAAAATACCAAGCCACCTTTAACAGAAAAAAATGCCCTTTTACAGGAAAAAAATAGCCCCCCTTGACCGAAAAAAGAAAAATAGGCCCCTTAAAACAAGGAAAAACCTAGGCCCCCCCCCCCCCCCCTTACAGAAAAAATTAGCCCTTACAGAAAAATAAGGCCCCTCTTACAGAAAAAATAGCCCTTACCGACAAAATAAGGCCCTTTTTAAACAGAAAAATGGCCAAACAGAACCCAATAGTCCCCCCCCTTACAAGAAATAAAAGCCCCCTTACAGGGGAAAAAATAATCCCCTTAAAACAGAAAAAAATAAGCCCACCCTTCCCGCAAAATAAGCCCCCCACCCCCCTTACGAAAAGAAAAATAGCCCCCCCCTTAACAGGAAAAAAATAGGTCCCGCCCCCTTGTACATAAAAATAGCCCTTTTCAAAAACAGAAAAAAAATAATCCCTTACAGAAAAATAGGCCTTAAAGAAAAAAAAATAAGCCCCCTTTACAGAAAAATAATCCTTAACCAGAAAAAAATAAGGCCCTTACAATAGGCCTAAAAATAGATAGACCCAGAGACCCTTATACAGAAAAAAAGGTAAGCCCTTTAAAACAGAAAAAAAAATAAGCCCTTTAACAGGAAAAAAATTAGCCCCCCTTAAAGAAAAATAGCCCCCTTTTTCAAGAAAAAATGCCCCTTAAAAACAGAAAATAAAGGGCCCTTAAACAGAAAAATCGCGCCCCTTAAACAGAAGAAAAAGTAGCCCCTTAACCAGAAAAAATAAAGGCCCTTAAAAGAAAAATAATCCCCCCTCAACAGTGAAAAATTAGCCCCCCCCACCTTAACAGAAAAACAAAAAATAGGCCCCCTTAACAAGAAAATTAGCCCCTTACCAGAAAAAAATTAAATTGCCTTTGCTTAAAAGAAAAAATAGGGCCCTTACGAAAAAAATAAGATCCCACCCCCCCCCTTAAAGGAAAAAATAAGCCCCTTACAGAAAAAATAGGCCCTTACAAAAACAAATAAGCCCCTTACAAGAAAAATTCAGCCCCTTTTTACAGGGGAAAAAATAGGCCCCCCCCCCCCCCACCCCCTTACAAGAAAAAATACGCCCCCCCTTACCAGAAACAAAATAAGCCCCTTCCAGAAAAATAGGCCCCCCTTAAACCAAGAAAATATACCCCCACCTGTACAGGGGAAAAAAATAAGCCCCACTTTTACCAGAAAAAAAAAAGTAAGCCCTTTTACAGAAAAAATAATCCCTTACAGAAGAAATAAGCCCCCCTTTTACAGAAAAAATAGCCCCTTAAACAAGACCAAAAAATAAATCCACTTAACAGAACAAGATTGCCCCTTACAGAAAAAAAAATAATCCCTTACAGAAAAAAATAGGCCCCCCTTAAACAGAACCAGATTAGCCCCCCCCCTGTACAGGAAAACATTTTTTTTTAGCCCCTTACAAAAAAAGTAAGCCCCTTTGTAACAGAAAAAATAGCCCCTTAAAGAAAAAATAAGCCCCCTTACAGAAAAAAATAGCCCCCTTGATTACAGAAAAATAGACCTTAACAAAGAAAATTGCCCTTTTACAGAAAAAAATATCCCCCCCCCCACCCCCCCTTAAAAGAAAAAAAAAATAGGCCCTTTTAACAGAAAAAAAATAACCACCTTAACCAGAAAAAATAGCCCCCTTACAGAAAAATAAGGCCCTTACAGAAAAAATAGCCCCCCCTTACAGAAAAATCGCCCTTACAGAAAAATAGCCCTGTACAGAAAAATAATCCTTACAGAAAAAATAGACCTTACAGAATAAATAAACCTTACTAGAAAAATAGGCCTTATAGAAAAAAATAGGGGGGGGGGCCCTTACAGAAAAATAGCCCTTACAGAAAATAGGCCTTACAGGAAAATAGGCCCTTACATAAAAATACCCTTAAAGAAAAAAATTAGCCTTACAGAAAAAATCGCTCCTACAGAAAAAAGCCTTACAGAAAATAGCATTACAGAAAATAGCCCTTACAGAAAAACAGCCCTTACAGAAACAAATAATTCCTTACAGAAAAACAAATGAATCCTTACAAAAAATAATCCGGTTACCAAAAAATTAGCCCTTACAGGAAAAAATAATATCCTTACAGAAAATAGCCCTTACAGAAAAAATAATCCTTTACAGAAAAAAGACCCTTACAAAATAATTCCTTACTAGAAAAATAATCCTTAACAGAAAAATAATCCTACTTGAAAAATAATCCTTACAGAAAAATACCCTTACAGAAAAATAATCCTTACATAAATAAATTCTTTACAGAAAATAGCCCTTACGGATATAATATTTCTACAGAAAAATAATCCTTACAGGAAAAATTATCCCTTACAGAAAAATTAGGCCCTTACAGAAAAATAACCCTACATGGAAATATAATCCCTTACCAGAAAAAACCTCTACAGGACCTTCCTTACCAGATAATGTCTTACAGAAAAATACCCTTACAGAAAAATAATCCTACAGAAAGAATCCTACAGAAATAATCCCTTACCCGAAAAACCCACATAAAAATAATCCTTAAGACTAAAATAGCCCTTCCAGAAAATAATCCTTACAGAAAAATAATCTCTTACTAGAAAATAGCCTACAGAAAAAATAATTCCTTACGAAAAGAATATCCTTACAGAAAAAAGCCTTACAGAAAAATAATCCTACAGAAAATAGCCCTACAGAAAATATTCTCTTACAGAAAAATATCACTCTACAGAAAAATAATCCTTACAGAAAAAATATCCTTACAGAAAAATAATCTCTTACAGATAAAAATAACCTTACAGAAAAATATCCTTACCAGAAAAAATCCTTACAGAAAAATACCTTACAGAAAATGATCCTTCAGAAAAATAATCCTACAGAAAAATTAATCCTTAAAGAAAAATAATCCTTACGAAAAATAATCCTACAGAAAATAGCTACAGAAAAATATCCTACAGAAAACAAAAATAATCCTCTACAGAAAAATAGGCCTTGACAGAAAAAAATAGGCCTTCTACAAGAAAAATAAGCCCTACCAGAAAAATTAGCCCTTACAGGAAAATAGGCCCTTACCAGAAAAATAAGCCCCTTAAACCGAAAAATTTAGGCCCGCGCCCCCCATTACAGTAAAAAATAGGCCCTTACAGAAAAAGTAGCCCTTACAGAAAAATAGCCCTTACAGAAAAAAAGCCCTTACAGAAAAATAGCCCTTCACTTACAGCAAAAATAGCCCTTAAAGAAATAATAGCCCTTTACTGAAAAATAATCCTAACAGAAAAATAGGCCTTACAGAAAAAAACGGCCTTACAGAAAAATAATCCTTACAGAAAAATAGCCCTTACAGAAAAAATAATCCGTACCCAGAAAACATAGGCCTTACCAAAAAATAGCCCTTACAGAAAAATAGGCCCTTTACAGAAAAGTAGCCCTTACAGAAAAATAGCCCTTACAGAAAAATAGGCCTACAGAACAAATAGGCCTTACAGAAAATAGCCCTTCCAGAAAAAAGGCCTTACAAAAATAATCCTTACAGAAAAATAGGTGCCTTACATAAAGCCCCTTACAGAAAAAATAGCCCTTACAGAAAAATAGCCCTTACAGAAAAATACCCTTACGAAAAATAGGCCTTACAGAAAAATTAGGCCCCTTACGAAAAACTTAGGCCTTACAGAAAAATAGCCTTACAGAAAAATAGCCCTTACAGAAAAATAGGCCTTACCGAAAAAATAGGGCCTTAACAAGAAAATAGGCCCTTAAGAAAAATAATCTTTACCAGGAAAATAAGCCTTACAGAAAAATAGCCCTTACATAAAAATACCCTTACCAGAAAAAAGTACCCTTACAGAAAAATAGCCCTTACAGAAAATAAATCCTTACAGAAAAATGGCCTTAAAGAAAAATGCCCTTACAGAAAAATAACCTTACAGAAAAACCTAGGCCTTACGAAAAATAGCCTTACAGAAAAGTAGCCCTTTACAAGAAAAATGCCCTTACAGAAAAATAGCCCTTTAAAGAAAAAATAGCCCTTACAGAAAAATAGCCCTTACAGAAAAATTACCAAAGAAAAAATAAGCCCTTACCGGAAAAGTACCCTTACAGAAAAATAGCCCCTTTTTTAAAGAAAAATACCCTCACAGGAAAATAGCCCTTACAAAAAAAAGGCCTTACAAGAAAATACCCTTACAGAAAAATAGCTCTTAAAGAAAAAATAGGCCTTAAGAAAAAATAGTATTCCAAAGAAAAATAGCCCTTACAGAAAAATAGGCCTTACAGAAAATAGCCCTTACAGAAAAATAGCCCTTACAGAAAAAAGGCCTTAAACAGAAAAATAGCCCTTACAAAAAAAATAAGCCCTTCCAGGAAAAATAGGCCTTTACGAAAAATAGCCCTTCCAGGAAAATAGCCCTTACAGAAAAAACCCAAAGTCCTTAAGAAAAAATAAACCCTTACAGAAAAAATAGCCCTTACAGAAAAAATAGCCCCCTTACAGAAAAATAATCCTTACAGAAAAATAGCCCTTACAGAAAAATAATCCTTACAGAAAAAATCCATCCCTTACAGAAAAATGGCCTTACAGAAAAATAATTCCTTACAGAAAAACCAAATAGCCCTTACAGAAAAATACCCTTAAGAAAAAAATAAGCCCTTACAGAAAAGTTACCCTTACCCAGAAAAATAGCCCTTAAAGAAAAACCAGCCCTTTACCAGAAAAAATTAGCCCTTACCAGAAAAATAAACCCTTACAAAATAAGCCCTTTACAGAAAAATAGCCCTTCAAGAAAAAATAGGCCATTACCCCAGAAAAAAATATTCCTTACCAGAAAATAGCCCTCTACAGAAAAATAGCCCTTTAAAGAAAAATTAGCCCTTACAGAAACCCCAAGTAGCCCTTACAGGGAAAATAGACCGTCCCAGAAAAAGCCCTTACAGAAAAAATAGCCCTTACAGAAAAATAGCATACCCAGAAAAATAAGCCCTACAGAAAAATAGCCCTACAGAAAAATAGTCTTTACAGAAAAATAGAAAACCTAGAAAAACCCAAATACTTAGAAAAAAAATAGGGCCCTTACAGAAAAAAATTTAGCCGTTACAGAAAAATAGCCCTTACAAAAGAAAAATAGTCCTTACAGGAAAAATAGCCTTCTTCTTACCCAGAAAAAAAGGGTCATTACAGAAAAAAAAGGCCTTACAGAAAAATAGACCTTACAGAAAAATAGGCCTTACAGAAAAATAGGCCATACAAGAAATAGCCCTTACAGAAAAATAGTCATTACAGAAAAATAGGCCTTAAAGAAAAATAGACCTTACAGAAAAATAGCCCTTACAGAAAAATAGCCCTTCCAAAAAAATAGTCCTTACAGAAAAATAGCCCTTACAGAAAAATAGGCCTTACAGAAAAATGGTCCTTATAGAAAAATAGCCCTTACAGAAAAATAGCCCTTACAGAAAAATAGTCCTGAAAGAAAAATAGTCATGAGAGAAAAATTGCCCTTACCAAAAAAATAGCCCTTATAGAAAAATAGTCCTGACAGAACAGAAAAATAGCCCTCACAGAAAAAACAGTCTTTACAGAAAAATAGTCCTGACAGAAAAATAGCCCTCACAGAAAAAACAGTCTTTACAGAAAAATAGTCCTGACAGAAAAATAGCCCTTACAGCAAAATAGCCCTTACATTATCTTAAAAGTTAGAGAAATATCTGGCTAATTACCTCGCCTTTCTCCTTTGTTAACTCTAAAAGTTCTTGCTATTAAAATCTAGCCGGCCCCACGGAACGCTCCACCCTCATTTGTGGTCTTCGGCTTTCCTAATCATTGCTAACAGCCGGTCGTTATGTCACGTCTCAAGCGCATCGGACGAGTCTCGCATTAACCATTATCATGCCATTCGGGGAGCATGATGGCATCCGCTTACGCCTCGCCGTAGCGGCATCTTGTGTAATTTATAAGAGCGAACTACCGCATTTACGACCGAGGATTTGTAAATATTTCGTGGCGAGTCACAAAACAGAGTAACTCAGCCTGTGGTGTGAAGTTTCATTGCCGTTTAAGACGTTCATCCAAGTTAGTCGTTTGCTTTTGATGGGAGACTGGACCAGACTGCTAGCTTGATTTGAGGTTAATGTTAGTTGTCATCAGTATTTTGTGTTTTATGCATACACACACACACACACACACACACACACACACACACACACATATATATATATATATATATATAATATATATATAATATATATATATATAGATATTATATATATATATATATACTATGTAGATATCATATATATCGAGAAATACATATATGTATGCATATACATGTGTGTGTTTATGTATATATACATAAAAATGGACGGCAATTGGGACATGGTCACAACGAATTAGTTCCAATACACACCAAAATAATGTTAATGATGACAATAATTCATCTCGAAAAAGTCACAAACTTGCAATAAAAAAAACGCTATCTTGTCACGATATCATGAAGGGTTTAAAACCCAAAAGATAATAATAATAATAATAATAATAATAATAATAATAATAATAATAATAATAATAATAATAATAATAATAATAATAATAATAATTTATATTATTGCATACTGCTTGTTAGTGTGTACGACTTTTACGCTTGGTGAGAAGTGTCAGTAGATTTCCGACTAATCCCATTTCATTATATCGAAGGAAACAACCTTTCATTCAAATTATCGTCGAATGGCAGGTTGATAGAATCTTTATGATAATGAAGATAAAATAAGACCATTTTCAAAAGTGTAAATCTTTATACATTTTCAAAAATAACTTAAAATCCTAAAGATGTTTATGAGTTTTTTCCACGGGGTTGATAATAATAATAATAATAATAATAATAATAATAATAATAATAATAATAATAATAATTGCACCCATAATCATAGGAACACTAGGCACGATCCCAAGATCCCTGAAAAGGAATTTGGAAAAACTAGAGGCTGAAGTAGCTCCAAGACTCATACAGAAGAGTGTGATCCTAGAAACGGCGCACATAGCAAGGAAAGTGATGGACTCCTAAGGAGGCAGGATGCAACCTGGAACCCCACACTATAAATACCACCCAGTCGAATTAGAGGACTGTGATAGACCAAAAAAAAATAATAATAAGAACTATAATATTCAACAGAATTTGTTTAAAAGAGGGTCCTTTTCCAAAAAAATAATAGTAATAATAATAACAATAAGAAGAAGAGTAGAAGATTGGGGATTTAAAACAGAAGAAAAAAAAACGATAAAAAACAAATACTGTAATAAATGACAACAAATGAAACACAGCGTGCATGCAATTGCAAACATTCAGCAGGAAAATAAGCAATTCTAATCTTAATCGAAATATCGTTGCATAATCATTCAATTGCTACGCAACGCCCGAGATCATTCCTGAATGCAATAACCCTCTTCATTGCAGAAGCAATGCTCAAATGCTCATTTGCATAAACTGTGCAACAAGAACGAGGAGAAGAACCGAATGCAAACGACCTTATTCCATAAGGCTCCGAGAGAGAGAGAGAGAGAGAGAGAGAGAGAGAGAGAGAGAGAGAGAATGACCATTGAATTAGGAATGCTTGCAAAAATGTTCGAATTCGGATGAGGAAAATTCTTGTCTAATTCGAATACGGAGATTGGTCACTGAATTCGGATACGGAAAGCTTTAACTGAATTCGGATACGGAAAGCAGTAACTGAATTCGGATACGGGAAACGGTCACTGAATTCGGATACGGAAAGCGGTTACTGAATTCGGATACGGAAAGCGGTGACTGAATTCGGATACGGAAAGCGGTTACTGAATTCGGATACGGAAAGCGGTGACTGAATTCGGAAACGGGAAACGGTCGCTGAATTCGGATAAGATTAAAGAAAAAACATTGCATGACGATTGGAATAGTGATTATCGCGTCCGGATATGGGAAGGTGATTACCTCATATTGAGAAGAAAACGATTACCGCAGCCGGATGAGAAAAATGACGGCGGCATTCGGATAAGAAAAATGATGACCGCATCCGAACGGCAAAAAGATACAACATCCGAATATTAAGAAAAAAAAAACAATGACCATAATCGAGTATTAAAAACTCATTACTACTCGCATAAGTAAACTAATGACTGCAATCGGATAAGCGATAAAAAAGATGACGTTGCATTCGGATGCGTATCCGATCTCTGGCCTGAAGGAGAGAGAGAGAGAGAGAAGAGAAATATCTGAGTCGCTTAAGCAAATCGTGATGCGTCTGATAAGCCGGATAATCCCAGATCAGAATCCCATTAAAGTGATCTGTCTCGCCATAATAGCCCCGTAGGTGGCTTAATTATTATTCATGAAACGCATTTGGTTCACGAAGCATGAAACGACCCCAGCAGAAAACAATGAGCCGTGTGGATGGTCTCTAGTGGAAGAATAAGATCTCTTAAGGAAGATTTCTCGTGGTAGAGCATACGAGGAAGATCTGTTGTGTGGAAGATCTCTCGTGGTAGATCTTACCAGGAAGAGCTATTGTGGAAGGTCCATTGTGGAAGATCTCTCGTTGTAGATCTTACCAGGAAGATCTATTGTGGAAGGTCTCTCGTGGTATATCTTACGTGGAAGATCAATTGTGGATGATCTCTCGTTGTAGATCTTACGAGGAAGATCTATTGAGGAAGGTCTCTCGTGGTAGATCTTACGTGGAAGATCAATTGTGGAAGATCAATCGTGGAAGATTTCTCGTTGTAGATCTTACGAGGAAGATCTATTGAGGAAGGTCTCTCGTGGTAGATCTTACGTGGAAGATCAATTGTGGAAGATCAATCGTGGAAGATTTCTCGTTGTAGATCTTACGAGGAAGATCTATTGAGGAAGGTCTCTCGTGGTAGATCTTAGGTGGAAAATTTATTGTGGTAGATCTCTCGTGGTAGATCTTACCAGGAAGATCTATCGCGGAAGATCTCTCGTGGTAGATCTTACGAGGAAGATCTATTGTGGAAGATTTCTCGTGGTAGATCTTACCAGGAAGATATATTGTGGAAGATTTCTCGTGGTAGATCTTATGTGGAAGATCTGTTGTGGAAGATCTCTCGTGGTAGATCTTACCAGGAAGATATATTGTGGAAGATCTCTCGTGGTAGATCTTACGAGGAAGATCTATTGTGGTAGATCCCCCGTGGACGATCTCTCTCTCTCTCTCTCTCTCTCTCTCTCTCTCTCTCTCTCTCAGGGTCTCGTCTGCTCAAATGCACAAGCGCAAGAAGGCACTTAAGTGAACGAACAAGACACAGACAAGTGGGGATCGTAATTGAACGTAGATTAACGAATGTTTCTCTCTTCCTTTTATTTTTTATTTTTTTAACGATCTCGTTGATTGCACACAGATGTCTTAACTGAGTTTTTTTCTTTTCGTTTTTTTTTTTTTTTTGCGTTTAAGTCATTGTTTCATCTCGCTAAAAATGGTGTATATTCATTGTAATCTTTACTTGCTTTGATTATGGAAGTTGTCCAAACAGGTGATTCTAAAAAAATTTTTTGTTTTCAAAATTTAAACCTTATCTATCTATCTACCTACCTCAATAAAGTTATATTTTCATTAACCTCCCAACAGATAAACTTTCCCTCGAAATAACCAGCAACCATTTCGACAAGTGTATAGAGAGAGAGAGAGAGAAATAAGAGAAAACCCATCTCTAACGCAGTATGGTATTATTCAATTAAACAGCCCAGGCCCACAATACCCGCCACTTAGCCCAAAATCGGACCGCCTATCTTAAAAGGCTGATAACAGGACCGGCGATTAGCAAAACCCTATTTTCGTTTTCCTTACTTGCAACCGGCGATTATCGCATTTAAATACATCTCTCTCTGGAACGCCGGAATGTATGCAAGTAAATTCTCATACACTTTTATCTCCAGGGGGTTGAACTGACTGGCCCCCTCTCGGCTTCATAAATATCAAAGTGAAATCTGAAATTGGAATCTTAAATACCGCCTTTAATAGAGAGCCAAGTAAAAATGCATTAATCATTTCGTAAACAAAGATTTAGTTTCGGTTTCTTAAGCCCATCGTGAATGAGAAGAGAGTTGATAAACATTCATCTTTATGGAAACTAAAAGTTTTGCCTTTTTCAAAACAAAAACGCAAGGAAAAATGTATTTAGAAAAAATAACAATGAAATATTTCAAATACCTTCCTTGCATCATGACTGGGATAAAGAAAAAAAGTAAAGATAATCTTTTGTAAAACAAACAAACCTTTAGTTTTCTTAATGACACCATGACTGAAACTAAAACAAACCTCGGTTCTCGGGACAACAGAGAGAGAGAGGAGAGAGAGAGAGAGATCTAACCGCCAACAGCTCGCAGGCAATCACGCCCCCGAAGAAACTCTGAAGTCGGTCTCTCATGAAAGGAAAAGAGAAAGGGTCCAATAAAAATTCTATGGCCTGCAAGAGATGAATCAAGACGGCCTCCCCGCAGTTCAACAAAAGATAAGGAAAAGGAATGACGATTAATCGGCAGCTATACTCGTCATTATCGAGAAAAGGATCGTGTCTGTTCGTGCTGCCCTCTTGCGGTCACAGCCAGATGTACAACGAGATACGGAATGCTTAATCACACGCTTCTCATGAGGAGATTAATTGTGGTCAAGTACAGCAAGATGGAAAGAAAAACAAGCAGGGTTGTAAATCCTCGGCTGCTAGTCCAGTGGAAGGCTTACTTTACGATGTGATAACAAAGAGAAACCAACACTGAACTGGAGGCTCTAAGACTCAGTCTACGTAGACTCAACAAGTGGAAAGGTGTAGCACTATTAATATCTCCTAAGCCCTTTCGCCTATGCAGTGGATAATGCAAATCTGATCAGTTCCAGCGTAGATGAGATACTTCGCTTACGTGATTGTCTGCTTGTGAGAACGAAATTCGCTGAATTAACTATCTGCTTCATAAAATATCAGATATTTAAAAATTACGCTACATGCCAATTCATTTTTCTTATCATTCTTAAGATTTTTAATATGATATGCCTTCATTAAGAAAACAAGAACGTTCTTTTATGGCTAGAGCCCTTAAATCATAACTGGTGCTAAAGACTCCGATGCTCAGTTGATTATGAAATATAATGAGACGCTTAGTGGGGAGATCGGGATGGGTAAAAGCCTAGTATTGCGCTAAAAACACCGCCAAGGAATTGGAGATGAAATCTTAAAACGATTCGAACCTTGAATAAGTATGTGACTGGGATCGCTGATGGGTTCATAAAAGGCTCGTTTGTGGATGCCATCGCCTGAACTGGTTTTCATTAGGGTCGCGCTTGAATTCATATGGAATCTAATTGAATTCGAACTTATATCGTAAAGCGCATAACAGAGTGATAGAAAACGGTTCCGGAGAAGAAAACGTGAACATTAATGCAGATTCAGAATACTTTTTTGATTAGCTTTAAAATCATTTATTCTTGTGTATAGTCCTGAGGTATATTTCTCCAAGTAGAATAAAATTGTGTATTAAAACCTGAACATTTTTAGCTGGTGTAGAATAGAAATGCGTTTATTAAAAACTGAACATTTTTAGGTGATGTATATTTCGCCAGCAGAATAAAATTGCGTTTATCAAAAACTGATCATTTTCAGGTGATGTATATTTATCCAAGTAGAATAAAATTGCGTTTATTTAAACCTGAACATTTTAGCTGGTGTATATTTCTCCAGTAGAATAAAATTGCGTTTATTAAAAACTGAACATTTTCAGGTGATGTACTATATTTCTCCAAGTAGAATAAAATTGCATTTATTAAAACTTGAACATTTTCAGCTGATCCTGAATGCCATAAAACCTTTTCTATTAATGGCACCTCCAGAGGAAAACACGATCACTGCCTGTAACTTTTTAGCTAATCACAAAACCCATGTAAGCAAACTGAAACAGTTGTAAAGTCGTTTCATGAAGTCATACAGGCGACCAATATTTTCAAAATAAAAATACCCCTAGTTTTAGGGATTTTTCTTATTTGGTCATCTACTTGCATTACCCTTCGAAGTAACGCCAAAGGTTTTCTGAATGAAAACCCGATGAAAAGAAAAGCTACCTCTTAGCATTAACGAAACTCGGCCCTTACATTAAAATTATAAGTTTGTGACCCATCCTTGACCCTCTACAACTGGACCATCTAAACCTTGTTCAGTTATGAAGCTAAAAAAAAAAAAAAAAAAAAAAAGCGTGGTGTTAAGTATTGCTGCCCAACAAGTATCTAAAGTTGTCCCCATACACGTACAAAATCCCATCGTTCCAACCACACCCCCTTCCCCAGATTCCCCCCACCCGCCTCCAATCCCCAAACCTCAACCCAAAAGGTGAAGGCTATACACAACAAGATTTTCGTCCTACCAGTAAAAACAAAGATAGTCCGGTTGGCAATGAATTTGAGGGAGCAAAGAAGTACGAAGAGTCCAAATACCTGCTTACTAGTACCAAGTATACGACTGGAGTTCTTACGAATACTGACATTTAGTGATATAAAGGGATTATTCCTTGCGTCTTGCGCAGTACAAGACGTTATGATTTCCAGTTCTAAGGTATTAGAAATCTTTTAAATAATATGCTTTTTTTATCCTAGAGACAAAGGTAGCATTATATGATGGGAAAATTGTCGACAACGTTCAGCTTTTCTCATCGCAGTAGCTTCCCACAACAGTAAAAACCAAATTACTGCAACGAATGTAGAAAAAACATCAATACGAATAACGAAAACAGTAATTTAGATATCGATAACATTGGTTACTCAGGAAAATCACGGAAACAAAAAAAAGGCGGATATGGAAGAAGTTATGACTAATAATGAAAGGATGAAAAAAAATACATAAAAAATGAAGAATAAGAGAATCATTTCAAAATATCTCAGAGAAAGGTGCTACTCACTTTACGCTGCTCGAAAGCGTCATCACGAGAGAGAGAGAGAGAGAGAGAGAGAGAGAGAGAGAGAGAGAGAGAGAATCAGGAAAAATATCTGCGAGAATTCCAACACGAAAATCCAATGCAAAACGCTGCCCTTTCCGTAATAATGGTTTGGGATCACATAATTCCATTATAACATTATTACAGTAGTTAATGAGTAATGAGTGGTCCAGCGGCTCACCTGCGGCGGGATTCCTGCCATAATGACAAGGCTTTTAAGAGAAGGAAGGAAGACTGTTCTCCCGAATGGGGGATCTCTTTCTCCTTGAATATTAATCATAATAATAATAATAATAATAAGCATAGTATTGCCTCTGGTAAAAAGGAAGGGTAATGGTTGCATATGTGTATATGATTTATTGACAGAATTCTGAAGACTCTGGTTGATGGCAGCCATTTCGTAAAATTTCAGGGGCAAAAAGGAATAAATAAACAAGGAAATAAATAGATAAATGAATAATTAAATGAATTAATAAATAACCTCAGGTAAAAAGGGAGGGTAACCGTTACATATCTGAATATGATTTATTGACAGAATTCTGAAGCCTCTAGTTGATTGGCAGCCATTTCGTAAAATTTCAGCGCAAAAATAAATAAATAAATGAATAAATAAACGAATGAATATATAAATATATAAAATAATTAATCTCGGGTAAAGAGGAAAGGCGATCGTTGCTTATCTGTTTATGATTTATTGAAAGGAATTCTGAAGCTTCGAGTTGATGGCTTTTATTTCCTAAGATTTGGCGCAAAAAATAAGAAAGTAAATAAATAAATAAATAAATAAATAAATAAATAAATAAATAAATGACCTGGGGTAAAAAGGAAATGCGATCGTTGCATATCTGTAAATGATTTATTAACAGAATTCTGAAGCCTTGAGTTGATGGTGTCAGTTTCGTAAAATCTTGATGCAAAAACAAACAAACAAACAAATAAATATAAATAAATAAATAAATAAATAAATAAATAAATAAATAAATAAATAAAAATCTCAAGACCCAACTCTTCTCCCTTTTCGTATGCGGTAGAGACAAGGGTAATTTTCTCAATTACAGTTTCTAGTATATAACAAAAGAATCCAAATCGCTTTCTAAATGGGACGAGATTGAAATGATGATTTCGCCCTCAGCCTAAAGCCCGAACTTTACACTGCAATTAAAGAAGGAGGGGTGAACTTATTTCGGGAATGAAATCGCCGAAAAACCCAGTACCGATTTTCTTACCTGGCCAAGATAAGATCGCGACATCCACTATTACTTAGTACGACAGCAAAATGCGTGTATCACATAATACAAGAACTGCAGAAGGAAATGACTAAGCAGCGTGCAACGTCCCAGAGACATTTTATATAAGTAGCATTACATGAATTTCATTTTCAGTCGTCCGTAATTTCGTTGTGGCGGCCAATTCCTATGGTTCCAAATCACCCGTAACAGTTATGGAAAGAAGTCATATAGAGTAATCAAATTCATTACCTTCTCGGCAGTTATGACTTTTACCTTAATCATCGAAAGATGTAAGAGCGCCGGCCCTTTCTGTGTTCCAGAGAGGACATTTGCACGACGGGATCTCGTCTAATTGACAGTTATTTCGCTGTAAATCTAAACGGGAAATACGATGTTTTTGTCTCGTCTGAGACGTAGGCCGAAAACTCACCACCACCACCACTACTAGTACTACTAATACTACTACTACCACTACTATTTCCCCAGTGGCTAGTAGGCAATAGCTCTCAGTCGGCCTGGCAAATTATAGAAATTAACTTGCATCTCAGAACGTCCCCGGGAGACACGCCAAGGGAAAATGGTCGTTATGGCGGGGGTCAAAACGGTTTATATTCCGAATCGAACGTCTCCTATCACAAGGCGAACATCCCCACGTCGCCCCAGAGGTTGATGTGCGTTGATGGTACGGTGTTGATGTGGTGAGTACACGCATCTCATGATGAACACCCACGAGAGGACAGGAATTACCCACATGAATGAAAAAAAAAAAATCAGGAGGTTCGTCATTGTATAATTAAACTGCGATCTTGATTAGATGATCCGGCGATAATCACATTTCTTAAAATATATAGAGAGGTGGGTTCACCCATAGGCTACAGCGTAATTAACAGCTACGAGTAGCCGCGTGCGTTTATAGCAATGAGGGCCTGGATTGGAAAATATTCGTCATGGGGGATGACTTGCGCCTTGCGAACCAGTGCGATACCACTAAAACGTCTGAAAAAAAAAATATTATATATATATATATATATATATATATATATATATATATTATATATAAACATATGTCAATATATCTATATCTAAATATGTATATATATATATATATATATATATATATATATATATATATATATAATATACATATTTAGATATAGATATATTGACATATGTTTTATCCTCTTAGTTTCAGGTCTTTTTGAAACGAATATATATATATATATATATATATATATATATATATATATATATATATATATATATATAAATAAAGATATATGCCACGAAGGAAAAATAAACGAAGGAGTAACTGCGAGACCTTTCGACGTTAAACGTCCTTTACTATGGATTTATCACGTTCCTAACTTTCGTGATTCAGTTATATATATATATATATATATATATATATATATATATATATATATATATATATATATATATATATATATATATATAAATCACCTTTGCTCCTCTCATTACCGTGAGAGTAGGTTCCATTTCTCATCCTGCTTCGATAAGAAAATTCTCATTCCGACGAGCGAATACCGAGACCCGAAATCATCAGTAATCGCTAATTACGAAAAGGGAGAAAGAGGCAAAAAAAACCAAAAAGTGCACAGAATGCCTCTCTGTCTCCTGTCGCCATAATCCAGAGCTACGATCTCGATGATTGCATTTACAGCCTCGGCTATTGACGCTGATTTAAGGCAGGAGTCGCCGAGGTCTTGGTTAAATATAGGGCGCCAATAATTCAGGATAACGAATTGTAAAGAATGAGCAGTGTGATGAAGTTATAACCGTTCTTGCAAGGGCGCAAAAACGCCTTTAATCACAGGCCATGGCAGCAGGAACTTCTGCCTGGACATGCGATCAAACAATATTCCTGGCCATTAGTCCCAATGGCCTTAACCTTGCCAAAGCAGGATGGCTTGATAAGTGGAGGACTTTTGAAGTATTTCTAACTTTTGCTACTCAATCAAAAGCTTTTATTCTCTCAGGAAGGGAAACTTCGATACAAATAGACTTCGCACATACTGAAGGGTAGGCGTTGGAGAGTAATGTTAATTTGGGTAGATTATATTTTGCTGTGTTTACGCTCATAAAACCAGATGGGGAAAGCCAAGACAACTAAAACAAAGCCAGACCTTTAGAAAACACCCAGAAAAAAAATGAGTACACCCGGGAAAATGTAATTAAATCCAGCTAAATAATTGTCGCCTTCATATTATAAAGGCTCTGTTGCTCTTTACTTGAACGTATGTGAATGATTTAGCCATATACCATCCTCTGGTAGTGACAAGAGTTGCGGTCTAGTCATGATTAAAATTGACCTTATCTTCTATTCTGCGGATAAAAATTGTCCTCTCTATATTATGTAAACCAACAGACAGGCAAATGAACACGAACCCAAAAGGGGAATATTGAATGAGCGTCCTTTTTTTTTTTTACAACACACTTTAAACAAGATTATGAATCCGTTCTGAAAAACTGAAAGTCATGTTTTTCGGGAATACTTGATAAATGGACTTTTGCTTCCGTCTTTCGTTTTAAAATCCAGTTTGATTAAAAAAATACAATTTTGTTGGGAGGAGGGGTTGGGGGGGTTTAGGAGGAATATCATTTGAGACCTTAGACGAGAATAAAAAATAAAACTGTGCTTGTACACATTTTAATTGCTGGTGGCAGAAATCATTTTCGCATCGAAGAAAACATACAAATCTACCGTGTTTCCGTGTACGTTATAGCAATACCGTTTTACCAAAGGTTCAAGACAAATATTGGAAAAATTATCTTCATAGCTCAGTTTTCAAAACCTCATTTATTATTTTCACTAATTAAAGACCATCCTGCTTAGTGCCTAAGGATTAATCATGCAAAATAATAATAATAATAATAATAATAATAATAATAATAATAATAATAATAATAATAATAATAATAATGGAATGATAGACAAAATGGTAATGAAGAACAGTAGGAGAAGGAAAAACCAACCTAAACATGGCATGGATAGACTATAAGAAAGCCTTCGACATGATACCACACACATGGCTAATAGAATGCCTGAAAATATATGGGGCAGAGGAAAATACCATCAGCTTCCTCAAAAATACAATGCGCAACTGGAATACAATCCTTACAAGCTCTGGAATAAGACTAGCAGAGGTTAATATCAGGAGAGGGATCTTCCAGGGCGACTCACTGTCCCCACTACTCTTCGTAGTAGCCATGATTCCCATGACAAAAGTACTACAGAAGATGGATGTCGGGTACCAACTCAAGAAAAGAGGCAACAGAATCAACCATCTGATGTTCATGGACGACATCAAGCTGTATGGTAAGAGCACCAAGGAAATAGATACCCTAATCCAGACTGTAAGGATTGTATCTGAGGACATCAGGATGGAGTTTGGAATAGAAAAATGCGCCTTAGTCAACATACAAAAAGGCAAAGTAACGAGAACTGAAGGGAACAACATCAAACACATAGATGAGACAGGATACAAATACCTGGGAATAATGGAAGGAGGAGATATAAAACACCAAGAGATGAAGGACACGATCAGGAAAGAATATATGCAGAGACTCAAGGCGATACTCAAGTCAAAACTCAACGCCGGGAAATATGATAAAAGCCATAAAACACATGGGCAGTGCCAGTAATCAGATACAGCGCAGGAATAGTGGAATGGACGAAGGCAGAACTCCGCAGCATAGATCAGAAAACCAGGAAACATATGACAATACACAAAGCACTACACCCAAGAGCAAATACGGACAGACTATACATAACACGAAAGGAAGGAGGGAGAGGACTACTAAGTATAGAGGACTGCGTCAACATCGAAAACAGAGCACTGGGGCAATATCTGAAAACCAGTGAAGACGAGTGGCTAAAGAGTGCATGGGAAGAAGGACTAATAAAAGCAGACGAAGACCCAGAAATATACAGAGACAGGAGAAAGACAGAAAGAACAGAGGACTGGCACAACAAACCAATGCATGGACAATACATGAGACAGACTAAAGAACTAGCCAGCGATGACAATTGGCAATGGCTACAGAGGGGAGAGCTAAAGAAGGAAACTGAAGGAATGATAACAGCGGCACAAGATCAGGCCCTAAGAACCAGATATGTTCAAAGTACGATAGACGGAAATAACATCTCTCCCATATGTAGGAAGTGCAATATGAAAAGTGAAACCATAAACCACATAGCAAGTGAATGCCCGGCACTTGCACAGAACCAGTACAAAAAGAGGCATGATTCAGTAGCAAAAGCCCTCCACTGGAGCCTGTGCAAGAAACATCAGCTACCTTGCAGTAATAAGTGGTACGAGCACCAACCTGAAGGAGTGATAGAAAACGATCAGGCAAAGATCCTCTGGGACTATGGTATCAGAACGGATAGGGTGATACGTGCAAAACAGACCAGACGTGACGTTGATTGACAAGGTCAAGAAGAAAGTATCACTCATTGATGTCGCAATACCATGGGACACCAGAGTTGAAGAGAAAGAGAGGGAAAAAAAGAAAATTGGATAAGTATCAAGATCTGAAAATAGAAATAAGAAGGATATGGGATATGCCAGTGGAAATCGTACCCATAATCATAGGAGCACTAGGCACGATCCCAAAATCCCTGAAAAGGAATCTAGAAAAACTAGAGGCTGAAGTAGCTCCAGGACTCATGCAGAAGAGTGTGATCCTAGAAACGGCACACATAGTAAGAAGAGTGATGGACTCCTAAGGAGGAGGCAGGATGCAACCCGGAACCCCACACTATAAATACCACCCAGTCGAATTGGAGGACTGTGATAGAGCAAAAAAAAAAAAAAAAAAAAAAAATAATAATAATAATCATAATAATGATAATAATAATAATAATAATCTGCATGAATTGCCCTTTGAACTCTGATCCACAGTGCACACTCCAGACATACCCTTCCTTTCTTACTTGAATTGTTTAGAGGAGAATGTCGCTAACGAAAGGAAACAATTCCTTCTCTCAAGAGGAAATATCTTCATCCTTAGATATCATTCTCAGTCTGGCGGTCACCTCTCATCACATCGGGAAAGTTTTGCAAAGCAGATTGCAACTTTCCTCAACCCATGAATGTCGGTAGCCAAGGCGAAACTTTTTCTGCCCATGGGAAAATTTTTCTCAATAAGAATAAGATCGAGTTATACCAGTCGTAACATCGTTACTGGGTGTGTCATCAGACATTCATTAATAATACGTTTTCGCTATCCTAATTTGACTTTAGCAATGGTAAAATAACAAAATGCTTGATGCACCTTATATGTAGCAATAAGAGTGCGTGCAACTCTGTATTACCATACACATTTTACCCTCATTTTTTTTTTTTTTTTTTTTTTTTTTTTGTTTTTTTTTTTTTTTTTTTTTTTTTTTTAACTCATTGTTTATTCGGACCAAAGATCACTTTTTTCTTCATCACTGATGACAGTCAAACCCCAAATCATTTTTGTTCCTGGGAAAAGATGAAAAGGTCCTTGAAATAGGATATAAAAAAACGACTAAATAAAGGATTATTCTCAAAGAAATTAAATGCATTGCTTCTCGGAAGGATGTGAAGTAGACGTTGCAGAAACTTGCAACCCTAATATTGGAGACAATAATAGGACGCAAAAGATGATGATTTGCAATACTTTGGTGGTCGCATTGTCTGTAAGCGTTACTTGAGATAATCTATCGGAAATGAACGACAGGGATTTCGAGAAAAAAAGAAAAAAAAAACACACACAGGATTAATCCTTGAAACAACTTTGGTCAACATGACAAATATAAACGCGTTCAAAGATTGAAAAATAAGTATTATGTCAGATAATGCCCACTGCAGAAAAAAAACATGCTTTTAAAAGTACAATGAACAGTGACATGGCAAAAATAGAGATAACAATTGCTAAAGGAAAACGTGATGAGAAGTATACAAGATGACAACCTCTGTTATCATTTTATGTCTGCATATGCGACGCATAATTAAATATTCCCACTGACATATTTTTTCATGCGCTTGTATGATAGCTATAGTTTAAGAACTCTGCTGCAGTAAAAACATCATGGCCCTCTGATATTTGAAATTTTTAATCTTGATAGTGGTATACTTTTAGAAAATTACGAAGATTCCAATAGACCACGTCTTCCTGAATCTTACGCCTTAGAAGTTTCGCTGGATCTTCCCACAAGGTAACTTTCTTGCTTGTCCATCCAAAACTGTACTGCAGTATTTATGAAGTGGCTTTCCTTTGTTAAAATAAATAAATGCGTATTTTTTCTAAATATATATATAAATATTATATATATGTATATATATATATATCTATATATTATATATATGATATATATATATATATTTATATATTATATATATAATAATATTTATATATATATAATATATATTATTAATTGATATTTTTTTTTTTTTTTTTTTTTTTTTTTGCTCTATCACAGTCCTCCAATTCGACTGGGTGGTATTTATAGTGTGGGGTTCCGGGTTGCATCCTGCCTCCTTAGGAGTCCATCACTTTTCTTACTATGTGTGCCGTTTCTAGGATCACACTCTTCTGCATGAGTCCTGGAGCTACTTCAGCCTCTAGTTTTTCTAGATTCCTTTTCAGGGATCTTGGGATCGTGCCTAGTGCTCCTATGATTATGGGTATGATTTCCACTGGCATATCCCATATCCTTCTTATTTCTATTTTCAGATCTTGATACTTATCCATTTTTTCCCTCTCTTTCTCTTCAACTCTGGTGTCCCATGGTATTGCGACATCAATGAGTGATACTTTCTTCTTGACTTTCTCAATCAACGTCACGTCTGGTCTGTTTGCACGTATCACCCTATCCGTTCTGATTACCATAGTCCAGAGGGATCTTTGCCTGATCGTTTTCTATCACTCCTTCAGGTTGGTGCTCGTACCACTTATTACTGCAAGGTAGCTGATGTTTCTTGCACAGGCTCCAGTGGAGGGCTTTTGCCACTGAATCATGCCTCTTTTGTACTGGTTCTGTGCGAGTGCCGGGCATTCACTTGCTATGTGGTTTATGGTTTCATTTTTCGTATTGCACTTCCTACATATGGGAGAGATGTTATTTCCGTCTATCATACTTTGAACATATCTGGTTCTTAGGGCCTGATCTTGTGCCGCTGTTATCATTCCTTCAGTTTCCTTCTTTAGCTCTCCCCTCTGTAGCCATTGCCAATTGTCATCGCTGGCTAGTTCTTTAGTCTGTCTCATGTATTGTCCGTGCATTGGTTTGTTGTGCCAGTCCTCTGTTCTTTCTGTCTTTCTCCTGTCTCTGTATATTTCTGGGTCTTCGTCTACTTTTATTAGTCCTTCTTCCCATGCACTCTTTAGCCACTCGACTTCACTAGTTTTCAGATATTGCCCCAGTGCTCTGTTTTCGATGTTGACGCAGTCCTCTATACTTAGTAGTCCTCTCCCTCCTTCCTTTCGTGTTATGTATAGTCTGTCCGTATTTGCTCTTGGGTGTAGTGCTTTGTGTATTGTCATTTGTTTCCTGGTTTTCTGATCTATGCTGCGGAGTTCTGCCTTCGTCCATTCCACTATTCCTGCGCTGTATCTGATTACTGGCACTGCCCATGTGTTTATGGCTTTTATCATATTTCCGGCGTTGAGTTTTGAATTATTATTATTATTATTATTATTATTATTATTATTATTATTATTATTATTATTATTATTATTATTATTATCAGCAAATTAGGGGGTGGGAGGGGGAGTAGGATAAAACCCCATAATAAACCATCTTAGGGGTCGCCCTCTATAACCTTGACAAGTTTCATGCCCTTCGGACCAGCCGTTTGGCCGTGATTGAATGACAGACGGACGGAGAGACATAACGCCCATTATAGTAAGATTATTATTATTATTATTATTATTATTATTATTATTATTATTATTATTATTATTACCTGTAATATATGATACAAAGAAAAAGTCCATTAATTTGCTAAGGAAGCTTCTGCGAAGGAGAATGTAGCCAAGCGAAGAGAGAGGCAGATAAGACTAGGAAAAGTAGAGCAATATGAAGATAAATGTTACATAAACTGGAGCATATGCTTTTCCACAACATTCCAATAATGTACTACTTGAATACATTATTGACAGTAATGCATTACTTAATAAATATCTCTGTGCGTCTACATTTTACTTGGTAACTACGTAAGACTTATACTCTTCTCTGTACGAAGAGGTAGCTCAAACTTTCTTGTAAAACACAGACCCTAATTCTTTAAACTTCGTATACGACATTTTTCCTTATTTATTCAAGGATTCAATAACGCAGTAGACTGCCTTTGGTACCAATCTTCGCATGAGGACGGTTTTATAAAGGAGATTTTGTTGTTGACAAATCCTCTTGGCATCTAACTACTATAATCTTCACATAAGAACAGTTACAGTTTTATAAAGGAGATTTTGTTGTTGACATAGCCTCTTGGCATCTAACAATGCCAAGGTAATAACAAGGCAGCAAGGCCACTAGTGTTCTGTCACGTAGACTAGACACCCAAAGCTGCACCTATTCATTTATTCATATATTTATGTATTTATTCATTTCTGGGGCAAAGACACAGACAGAAAGCATCCCTTAGCCAGTTCGGTCTATACGAGAAACGTCGAGAAACGTGCAAATGGATTTTATTTCTCTAGTACTGATAAAGATGCTTATCAAATTTAGAGGACATAACCTAAGTAGATCCTGTGAGAATGAGGATCCTGAATTGTCTAAATGACTATACATGAGAGAATTCTCAACACTTTACAGAGACCAAAGTCTAGAGAATACATATTCTCTAGAGTCTAGACCATGACGAAGGATACACCATAAACCGAACTCATTAATTTTTCCGTTGAAGTATTTTCATTGGTTCACTTTTCCAGTTACCCTTACGGACACCTTAACATCGATTTTTTTTCTATTCATTTAACCTTTGGGACCCCTAAAAATCATGACCTTAAACTAAAGAGATCTACGGTGGAAATATAGAGTTTTTAGCCAAACAATAACCTGAATAAACTTGGAATAAATGAAGGTAACTGACAACAGATAAAAGATAAGAACCAGGTGGCTGAGATAAAAAAAAAAAAAAAAAAAAAAAAAAAAAAAAAAAAAAAAAAAAAAAAAACAACGTAGACCGTATCAAAAAGATTTCAATCGAATGGTCTTGGTAAATATAAAATCTAGTACAGAATAAAAAGAACACTAAAAACGAATAAAATCCATAAATGGCATCTGCAAAATCAGTTGTAATCAGAGATAAGACTATAAAAACCCTGCCATAAAATCATTGATGTTGCCGCCCCAAAAGTTGAGCATATCTTAGTTTTACCAGATCACTGAGCTGATTAACAGCTCTCCTAGGGCTGGCACGAAGGATTAGATATTTTTACGTGGCTAGGAACCAATTGGTTTTAGCAACAGGAACTACAGCTTATTGTGGGATCCTAACCACATCGAGAAATGAATGTCTATCACTAGAAATAAATTCCTTTGATAAAAAATCATACAAAAATTATGTCTTTCGGGTGGAAAATTCTATTAGGTCTCTCGGAGGAAGATTCTTTCTCGGGAGGAAGATCATATTAAAATGATAAGTCTCTTAGGAGAAAGATTATATTAAAATTATATAAAATGTTAACTCTCCTATGAGGAAGTTCACATTAAAATTATCAGTCTCGTAGGAGGAAGATTACATTAAAATAATCAGTCTCTTAGGATGAAGATTATATCAAAATGATAAGTCTCTTAGGAGGAATATTACATTAAAATGAAAAGTCTCTTAGGAGGGAGATCATATTATGAAAAGTCTCTTAAGAAGAAGATTACATTAAAATTATCATTTTCTTACAAGAAAGATTACATTGAAATGATCACTAACTTAAGAGGAAGATTATTTTAAAATGATCAATCTCTCAGGAGGAAAATTACATTAAAATGATCAATCTCACAGGAGGAAAATCACATTAAAATGACAATTTTCTTCGTAGGAAAACTATATCAAAATGTCCTTTGATAGGAAGTAACAAAATCACGGCAGAAACTACGATTATCGATCACTTATGCTTAATCCAACTTAGTTATTTATTATGCAAATTACCTCCCGTATCGCGACCACTTATGGTTATATACTAACCGACCTATACTCTGTTTTTTTTCATCTGTCCATCCGCCTGTGATGTTTTTGTATGGTAACACTGCGTCCCGGGCTTTACATTCAGCTTACATTCAACGATTATAATAATATCCTATTTTGTATATTAACGGTGTAATCCGCATACAGTAAATTATTAAAACACTTTTCAGTTGCAAATGTACACCCAGATATCCTTTTATTTACCTAAAACTTACAAATAGCGTAACTATCTAAAGCCCGGGACGCAGTTTTACCATACAAAAACACCACAGGCGGATGGACAGATGGAAAAAAAACAGAGTATAGTCGACCGAAACACCATGGTTTCATGATTATCTGTCATAATCATTATCCAGTCCTGAACTTTCCACATAACCTGCTCATCATTTATCCAATTTGGGTAAGCGTTATTCCGGTTAATAATAACTTTGGGAATATACCAGCCGTTGATAGATTTTCCAAGGATGATTAAGGGAAAGATAGAGAGTCAATTCTAATAATGGCATTATACTGCAATAAGAAACCAGACAGTAATTAATTCTTTAGGAAACCCTAAGAAGAGTATGACCGGCTAATAAAAAGAAGAAAATTCGGAAAATTATATAATAGCTAACATAATAAAACTGGATAAAGGAAACGTACTCAGAAAGGGTATAACAGCGCCAGAGGTAACCCATAAAAGCGCATAATTTTTGGAACCAGAAATTATTCTGTGTCCCTATGCAAGTCAGACATGTTAAGAAGGGTCATATCAACCAATCAACTGTATGGGTGTATAGGGTTGTATAATCCTTAAAAAAACAGACTAAAAATCCAATTGAAAATGCAACTATCTTAGGAGATTTCAAAATAGATAAGACAGATCACAGGGTAAAAATAGAGAGGTCATGCCTCCAGTTGCAGAAGGGATGTTAACTTACCACGAGATATCCCAAAGGGACAAGACAACAGCTTTCAGATATACCTGTGATGTTCGAAAGAACTGACAAAATAAAGATGAAAGATCTCTGGTTTACGGTTTCTTTAAATGAAAAACAGGTTGGAAAAGGGCTTTTTGACAGAGAAGACCCGGCATATACATATTTTTTCCTCAGATCTTATCTCTTAACCTTAAGACAGGTCTCCCAAGCGCCCTCTCTTCCAGCATGACGCCAAAGCCTTCATTATTCCTCCTCAAAAATCCATTTTGTCGGGAGCGCTGATAGCCCCATGATATATATATGGACCAGATCACATTCACGAACAAGGGGTATTCGGTTAAAGTAATTGTCCACAAAAATTACTGATCAGCTAACAAGATTTATACACACCATGATTCGGGAATGATTCGCATAATATCACTTTTAATATAGACTCTCTCTCTCTCTCTCTCTCTCTCTCTCTCTCTCTCCTCTCTCTCTCTCTCTCTCTCTCTCTCTCTCTCTCTCTCTCTCTCTCTCTCTCTCCCCATCCATACGGCTATTGACCTCATCTAACTTCTCAATCAAAACTCTATTCGGGCTCAATCTGATAATTTACCTAATTACCTCACTGCATTAATGGCGATCCACCCTTGGATAATAGCGGTAAGTGCTGCGTGAATAGACAATTCTTTACTCTTGTGAATTTCATTTTATCTAGATTCCTTGTCGGTGTTCGGATTGTCTGATAAAGAGCAGAGATTTCTTCGTCCTCTCTAGTTGGCTTCGTGATATAAAATCACTCTTTCTTAGTTATATAAAATCACTCTTTCTTAGCAGCGAGTAACATGTTCAGATTGCTGTTAGCTAAATAATCATATGAATGAAAATCAAGGTTAATGCTTTATACAAAATATACAAGGACGATTAAAAAAAACTCATGAGTATGGAAAAGAAGTTCCACGATAGAAATAACCGTAGTTTTATCAATAAGCCTAGAAATAAAATAACTATTTTCAAGAGGATTAACGAATCTGTTCTGTGTAATATTATGCAACAATGATTGAAATATCTTTTTTTTTTTTACCTAACAGAATTGATTTGGATTCATCCGCAGAAGATACTGTTATTTCCATTACATATGCTGTACATACTTATTTCCATTATGATGATAATCAGTACCATGGCGGCTCACGTTGCCATTTGTCTTTTTTAAAAACACTAAGATAAACAGAAGCTTATTCTACCTTTTTAGGCTAATTCATTGTACAAAAAAAGAGTAGACCCTATTTTTTTTATTTACTTATTTATTTATTTATTTATTTTAAACAAACATGCTTAAGACCACCTTTCAACGAAAATGGCATTTCAGGCTATACTTCAAGATGATTAGGAGGAATCAGTGGAGCTACTGATAGCAAAATGAAAACAAATAGGAGACTATTCAATGAGTTTCCAGTCTTGGTAGATACCGACTTTATTTTTCAAAGTTCAAAACTCTAGGATACCGCAGGCAAATTCTCCTAAATTGTTTGAAGAGTTTCATGTTCTTAAGCATACACAGATGTTACATTTTGGATTACTAAATTCGATACGACCTGCATTAAAAAAAAACAAAAAAAACAATGACCTCACAGTTACTGAGTAACAATGCACCACCAGTTATTAATGAAATGAAGCAAATTCTCTCAATGACCTGAAACAAAACACACAAAAATGAGTAATCGAAGCCTTCTCTTCTTCACTGTACAAAAACCTGTCCGATATCATTAAACCGAAACTGACCTCATTTTAGTATTTACCGAGCAAACTTCATCCTTATGGCTAAGAATGGCTATAAATGAAAAGTTGCCGGGCGAGATGAAAGAGAAAATATCCCATAAAATCTCCCATAGCAACTTCGGAGAGCTTCAAGCAGAAAGCAATAAAGCTGTCAGCTTGACGGGGAGCTCTATCTATCGAAGAATGTCGCCGATAAATTTGCAATCACTTCTCAGCATTAACGCCACCTGGTGATTGAAGTGTAGCAACGAAATGTCGCGGGAACACTTGTATTTGCACTTCGGTCTAATGATATTTTAGTCTTAGGACGAATTCGGGCGAAGTAAGACGGCACTTTCGCAGGGTAAACGCTTGCCCTTCGATAAAGGCTTGGCTTCATTACCCGTTCTTGGCCAGTTTTCGAAAATGTAACTCAACAAGTAAAAAATGCACCGAAGTATCTTCGGCGCCATCGAATTTTCTGTCCGGTGGTGGCCTCAGCCACGGTCTGGTGGTGGCCTGCGTTGTTGGTACGATTATGGCTAACTTCACCCTTAAATAAAATAAAAACTACTGAGGCTAGAGAGCTGCGATTTGGCTTGTTTGATGATTGGTGGGTGGGTGATCAGCATACCAATTTGCAGCCCTCTAGCCTCGGCAGTGTTTAAAATTTGCGGGCGGACAGAAAAAATGCGGACGGACAGACAAAGAGACCTCAATATTTTTTCTTTTACAGAGAACTAAAACACCGACAAAAAATAAAACACTTGAAGCGGCAGATGTAAGGAGAGCTGGTCCCTTGAATTGGATACATGTCTCACCTAGTATGGCAAAAGTTTAAAGAAAATCAAGATGACCTGATTCTTGCATTCAACATTTGCGCATCGAGGTTAACGAATTTTATACAATTCTCCCTCAGTAACAAAAGCGGGAAAGAAATTACAACCAATCATTTGGTAATAAAGAGTTACGATAAAAAAAATTTACAAATAATATTAAGAAACTTGTTTATTTTGTGGGATATACGGACAGCTGCAGATAGGACACAAAAAATTAAAGAAACTCATGAGGAAATAACATGTCTGAATAAAAGTTAACAAATAATATTAAGTAAAACTGGTTATTTTGTGGGACATAAGGATATCTGACAGGACACGAACGGACATTCGGACACATGGACATATCGAAATCTCGTAGGACGCAGACACCCACCTTGCATAAAGCATTTATATATACTAACCTACTTCTGATATTTACAAAACCATCGCTCCTATACCAGTGGACATCGAAGCGCAAACATTCTTCAAGCTGATAACTTATCTAAAGAGACCGGACCTTTATCACGAACTTTATCACCGATCTTGAGAGACTCGAATAATTAGCCGATTTTTTTTTTCTTTCCACTCCTGAGGCGACATTGTCCACCCCTTGCTCGCCTGTTTGACAAAGACAGAGACCTCAGGCAATAGGACCCACGAACTTGCCTAACTAGACTTAAACTGGCCCTTATCTGTAATAATAGTCCGCGTCCATTATGAGTTGCAGTTTCTAAAAGAAAAAAAAAGCAAATTGCAGTCATTTTCTCTTTGCCTGGATCCAGAAAGTATGCTTTGATGAACGCACCGAAATGTGTTATTTGGAATTTTTATATCCCTGGTTGTTACGGCCTTCAATTCGTTCACTTCGTTAGGATCAAGAATAAACAGAAAAAAGGAGAGACTGAGAACGAAAGAATTGAAGCTTGTATATGAAGTAAGTTAATACAAAGTGTGTGTGTGTGTGTGCATGCATGTAGCTATATATATATATATTATATCATTATATATATATATATATATATATATATATATAAGATATATACTCTATATATACTCCTGTATATGAATACACACACACACACACACACACACACACACATATATATATATATATCTATATATATATATATATATATATAGATATATATATAATAATATTTATATGTTGTGTGTGTGTATGTGTATGGATGTATATACTTGTGTGTGGATGTATTATATATGTATGTATGTACATACACAAAACCATACATAGGAGAAAATATAATTTATAATGTATCACGTGACAATTATTCATATTTTATTATTCTTTTTTGCTTTTGTTGTTGCTCTGTTCATTTCTGTTAACTCAAATAAAAAAGTAATGAGTACAAACAACTTAATACTCAACATGTCCAAGCAATAAAACTCATTTCACCGTGTTTTCCTCTCATTTCACCAATGTTACAGTTAAAAAGAAAAAAATGCTAAATTTCGCATCAGAGCAAACGTAAATGGATGAAGGACTTCGAAAAAAAAAGAAAAAAAAATACGATAATTTACCAAATGGTCATCCGATTCGTCGAACCGACTCGATCTTCGGTGTCGATATCCAGGGCCACCCACAGTCGTCAAGTATGCCAAAAGAGCTTCAATTTGTTGATGAATGTATCCCAAGGTTATGATTACCGATTAGAGTGAAATGCATTCGACTGATATGGACACCGATAACCGAATTATGCAACATTCGGCTCGTGCAGCCCTGTCGCTTTCGAAGGCACCAAAGTTTTTTTTTTTTTTTTTTCTTTCTTTTT
>NC_087210.1:75416616-75461616 GCF_015104395.2 Macrobrachium nipponense | reverse complement strand
GTTTTTGGTAGCAGAAATCTGATGTGCGTAATCGTTTACAACTTTTGTAACAGAATCTGATGACCGTAAATGTTTTGCCAGTTTTTGTACGCAAAGAAATCTGATGCGTATGTTTAACAATTTTTTGTAACAGAAAATCTGATGCGTAATGTTTGCAATTTTTGTACAGAAATCTGATACGTAATGTTTACAATTTTTGTACAGAAATCTGATGATGGTAATGTTTGCAGTTTTTTATTGGTACAGAAATCTTGATTACGCTTAATTGTTTACAATTTTTGTAACAGAAAATCAAGAATGCGTAAATGTTTTGCAGTTTTTGTACAAAAATCTGATGCGTAATGTTTACAATTTTTGTACAGAAATCTGATGCGTAATATTTACATGGAATAAAGGCTTTCCCAAAGCAATCCCCCTCAACGGCAACAAGAGATTCAAAAATACGATTAAGAAATATGAATAATAAACAGACATAATTAATGCCTTTTTGATCACAGCTAACTGCAAGAGAACATCTGAGCCTATGCTATAACGAAACATTCCTACTGAACTTCACTTTCATCAGTTTCCATCAAAGATTTCTTTTCAAACTTTTCCTTTGAAAATACAATGAAATAACAAACGCACTATGAAGAATATATCTCTCACAGATTTTGCGATTGACTTATTTCTTTCCGAATCTTTGTAATTGATCGTGAGTTATCTGGCGTCACAACTACCAAGGTCACCGACGACGCCCGAATCTTTATGAATAATGTGAATACAACTCAATAACAATCTATAGAATCTAATGTCCTTTACAACCCAGAAAGATATTGCTGCATCAGCTGCATTTTACATGTAAATAGTCTGCTATTTTCCTAATAATTGCTTTCTCTCTGCTATTACAACTGGCGAGTATTGCGCCGATATTACTCATCAGGAGGAGTCAATTATTTATCACAGTATATGAATAAACAAATAGGTCATTTGAGCTCTGGATATTTTCTAAGACTAGCAGAAAAATGCCCAAACAAATGCCAAAAGAGTTAAAGGAAGAAAGGAATGAAAAGTAGCGTATCCATTATTTTTTTCTGCATGAACCCAGGTGTAATGATGCACTAAAATGAAGATGGTATGTAAGGGAAAACTAATTATTAAAATGCATATGCAACGCTGCATTGCTATAATAATATTATGAAAAAAATACTTTTATAAGATAGCAGAAAAATGCCAAAAAATGTTAAAGGAAAGACTGAATAAAACGTAGCGTTTCCATTATTTTTTTCTGCAAGAACCCAGGTGTATTGATGTACTAAAATGAAGATTGTATGCAAGGGAAAACTATTATTAATATGCCCAACTTGATCTTAAGATTAAATTAAATATCGTCTATTTTTTTGAGTAATAACGAATTCATTCATATTTGAAGCTGAAGTAATTATATTTACATAAAATACGTAATGTACCCTAGAAATGTCTGTAATAATAATAATAATAATAATTAATAATAATAATAATAATATAATAATATAATAATAGTAGTAGTAGTAGTAGTAGTAGTAGTAGTAGTAGTAAATTCTTGTTGGCATCATTGACCACACAAGAAAAACAAAAGGAAAATTAAAAAATAATGAAAAAATGTAGCCGAATGCACTTAAAACTGAAACACACAAACAACCTTCACAAAATAAAAATATAGCTTACAAATGAATAAATAAATGGATAAATAAATAAGTAGAATAAATCAGCAAGCACAGCCCAAGAAGACACTCAACCAAGTCCAAGCGGAGGAAACCGAATACAATAATCCTCTCTCGCGATTCCATCGCAATGCATCACAATGAAGTTATTTTTCACGATCAAACAGTTTCCACCCACCACACCCCCATCCATCATCGGAAATAACCACGCGAGAATTCAACTGCGGGACCCTCAGACAACGTAGTCGGACGTGCTTGCGCGCGCTCCCCAGCGCAACAGGTCTTGGAGAAGCTGGTCGAAAGTTACAGTCAAAAGTATATATAATAGTTACTCACATCAACCACATAATACCGGTATCTGTAATCGCGCCCGTCAGGCCCTACCATTATCAATCATGTATCCATAATTCAGCGTAAATTACTAAACGGGTTGCGATGACGGATGGCTCTATACTACGTACAGAGCAGTTTGCTTGCTAAGGAAACAGTGAAAAAAAAATATAATGACTTTCAGATCATTCGAAACTTGAATGTAATGGAATATCTCATCTTGCTTACAGTATCCTGACCTTTTGGGTTTTGGAAATTATTTGTAATGTCTATTTTTGATATCAAAGATTGTTATTTTCAGGAAAAGTTACAAAAATAAATAAAGATAAGACTTGCAGATCATTCAAGACTTGAATGTAATGGAATATCCCATCTTGCTTACAGTATCCTGACCTTTTGGGTTTTGGAAATTATTTGTAATGCCTATTTTTAATATCAAAGATTGTTATTCTAAGGAAAACTTTTAAAAAATTAAGAAATAAGACGTTCTGATACTTTTAAACTTGAAAGTAATGGAATATCTCATCTTCTTTAAAGTACCCAGACCATTTCGATATTGGAAATGATTTGGAATTCCTCTTTTTAATACCAAAGGTTGTTATTTTAAGGAAAACTCAAAAAAATAGAAATAAAAATTAGACGTTCAGATACATTTAATCTTGAAAGTAATGGAATATCCCATCTTGTTTACAGTAATATAGACCTTTTCGATTTTGGAAATTATTTTAAATGCCTCTTCTTAAAATATCAAAGATTGATATTTTATATACGTTGTCTTGACGAGAAACGAAGACGGTTTGTTTGCATAAGGAAAACATAAAAAAAAAAAAAATGCAATTACGTTCAGTTATTCAGTTACTTTTCAAGTCAAAGGTAATGGAATCCTCCTTCTTGTATACAATATCTCGAGCTATTACATTTGGGAAATTATTTGAAATGTTTCATTTTAATGTTAAAGACTTAATTTTAAGAAAACTTTGTTTTAAGAAATGTCATTTTAAGGAAAACTTAAAAAATAGAAAAAAGAAATTCGTTCAGATAATTTTCAAATTTGAAGGTAATGGAATATCCCGTTCTCGTATAAAGTATCATCGCCTTTTCGATTTGGGAAATTATTTAAAATGTCTATTTTTAAAGTCAAAGATTATCTTATATACGGTTCTTGACATTTTCGATTCGCGAAATTATTTAAAATGTCTCGCTTTAATATTAAAGATTATCTTATATGTGGCATCTTGACCTTTTCGATTTGCGAAATAATTTAAAATGTCTCTTTTTAATGCCAAAGATTATTTCATATACGGTTCTTGACATTTTCGATTCGCGAAATTATTTAAAATGTCTCGCATTAATATTAAAGATTCTCATCTTGTATACAGATCTTGACTTTTGCTATTCGCGAAATTATTTACAATGCCTATTTTTAATGTCAAAGATTATCTTATATGCGACATCCTGACCTTTTCGATTCGCGAAATTATTTAAAATGTCTCTTTTTAATGTCAAAGATTATCTTTTATACGGTTCTTGACATTTTCGATTCGCAAAATTATTAAAAATGTCTCGCTTTAATATCAAAGATTATCTTATATGTGGTATCTTGACCTTTTTGATTCGCGAAATTATCTAAAATGTCTATTTTTAATGTCAAAAATTATCTTATATGCGGCATCTTGATCTTTTCGATTCGCGAAATTATTTGAAATGTCTCGCTTTAATATTAAAGATTATCTTATATGCGACATCTTGACCTTTTCGTTTCATGAAATTATTTAAAATGTCTCGATTTAATGTAAAAGATTATCTTTTATACGGTTCTTGACATTTTCGATTCCCGAAATTATCTCAAATGTCTCTCTTTACTATTTAAGATTCTCATCTTGTATACGGATCTTGACTTTTGCGATTCGCAAAATTATTTTAAATGTCACTTTTTAATGTCAAAGATGATCTTATATGCGGCATCTTGTCCTTTTCGATTCGCGAAGTTATTTAAAATGTCTCGCTTTAATATCAAAGATTCTCATCTTGTATACAAATCTTGACTTTTTCGATTCGCGAAATCATTTAAAATGTCTAATTTTAATGTCAAAGTTTGTTATCTTATATACAGCATCTTGGTCTTTTCGATTTGCCAAATCATATATCTAAAATGACTATTTTTGATGTTAAAGATTGTTACCTTATATACAGTATCTTGACCTTTTCGATTCAATAAATGATTTTAATTATTTATTTATTTATTTATTTTTAAGATTATTATCACTACAAAGCCTATGAACACTCGGTCTCTCCACTATGACGTAACGTCTACCTTGATAAAGGTTCGACAGAGCCAATCATATGAAATTCCAGGTACAAGCGTGACCACAATCTTCCCAAGGACTGACAAAAACATGAAAAAAATAAATATAAAAAAAAATTCGTTGTCCCTCTAACGAGTAAAACAATCACTCTTGCTCTCCAGTTGATTTACGATGACAAGCAATAATAAATTCAGGAACACGTACAGATTACTTAAGAATCTGAGCAGTTGCAACCTTATACGCTCATTTTATCTGCATCAGTGATTTTGTTTTTTTAACGAAACCTTTAGAAAGATCCTGTTCGGAAGAATGATAGTAAATCGTCATAATCTTTAATGAAGACCTGAAAGCTCCTGAATGATTACAATATTTGACGTTTTCTTCAGCAAGGAGTAACGTATCGTTGCCGACGTTAATATCAGTGATCCTGAAGCAGTTTGTATAAGATGAGTACATAGTCTTTTAAATTATTGACTAAAATAGTCGTGTACGACTCGACTATGATAAAAATCTAGTCTTAAAAATAAAATAAAGAATTTATCTACTCATAGTTACCGACGAAATATCTCATGTGATTAGCGTGAATTTAGAGGGGGCAGGTTAATTAATTCTGTCATAGAGACGTAGGCAAATCTTTTACGATACGACGAAACCAAAAGTGATTTTGTTTTGTTTGTTTGTTTGTTTGTATGGTGTTTTTACGTTTGTTTGTATGGTGTTTTTACGTTGCATGGAACCAGTGGTTATTCAGTAACGGGACCAACGGCTTTACGTCACTTCCGAACCACGTCGAGAGTGAACTTCTATCACCAGAAATACACATCTCTCACACCTCAATGGCATGCCCGAGAATCGAACTCGCGGTCACTGAGGTGGTACGCCAACACCATACCGACAACGCCACTGGAGACCCCAAAAAAGTGAGTTTATACGAATTATCATTTAGGCCTCCATTCTCAACCAATAATACAGCACGTTTGTAGAGTGACTATTTTGGGTCCAGTCAATAAAATTCAACGATACGTTATACGATTAGCATTCCAGAAACAAACATAACTCACAAAATGTCATTCAAAAGCAATATACATACTAAACACAAACCAGTTTTCACAAGCAACGAAGAAATAATCAAAACCTCAAAGATGAAACCGGAGTCAGTGACCCAGATAATTATGACGGCAGGTAACTTATCAAACAATCATCAGGAATGCAATTTTACACTGATTATACCATTATTCACAACAGCATTTGCCCTTACCTGGAGCTACAATCCCATGTAAACATCATCTGGATTCTTACCTGTGGAAGAAAAAGAAAATACATTATGTTTAGAAGTTAGGGAGGCAATATAAAGATACATTAGTACAGAAAATAAACATTGTGGAAAAGGCTACCAGTCTGCTAAGCATATGCAATACAACTAAGAAATCGTTAACAAGGAAACAGGTAAATTATATTTTGAAATAAACATCACGTGTATACATAATCCGTTATTATTATTATTATTATTATTATTATTATTATTATTATTATTATTATTATTACGAGCTTGTTGACGACCCGGGGCTACTGTCTCCCCCCCTACCCTCCCGATCCCCTAACTACCCCTCCCCAACCCTGGGCGTACAAACCGGTTTGCTGGGGTGGGTGGCTGAGCCATGTCTTCCCTACTGTCACCGGGGAGGACAAACAAGAAAAGATCCACTTGTATTTCTTCTTCTTCTTCTTCTTCTTCTTCTTTTCTTATTCTTATTATAGGTATTATGATATTATGCGTTATTATTATGATTATATATTATGATTTATTATATATTATGGAAAACAAAGTAAAGTTAAAATAAGAAAAGTAGTAATGAAGATTGTAACTATCAAGGAATACTTTTAAATAACAGAATTCATCCAGTAGCAAAAAAGGGGACTATTGGCATCAGTATTAAACAACTATGTGCAAAATACGATTGAAAATCACTAAATAACAAAAATGACATAATTTCTTAAGACCTCTTCTTTTGATTATTCAACCAACAACCTAATATGCATATACAACAGCTCCAATGTTTTACTACCGATTCCACACATCAACAGAAACCTCTTCAAAGTGACAGTCATCAGTTGTTAACAAGTGCAACGGCAGTGAATCCTTATCTCCAAGATACACATACAGATACGTACATTTTTTTCATTACCGAAAAAAAAAAAGATGAGGAGACGGACGACAGTAAAACAGAATAAACACGAAGGAGACCACAAAGGTCTTAAAAATGCAAAATAGTAAATTCTCTTTTGGTAAAGCTCAGAGGCAGAAAACCAGATTGCTTATCGCCCAAGCAAATGCATCAGTTAGCTCAGCGCATTGTTCAGGATACCTTACCCGTCTCCAACTAGTTATACTTGTGTATTGCTCCTGGCTAGTGTACTTTGAACGCAGTCTTGTGATTTTCGGATATCTTACACTGTCTTGACCATGGAGGAGTTACGGAACATGAAGAAAATTGGTCTTTATGGTACATTTGAATAAAAAATAGTTTGACAAATAAAAATCTGTATATGAACAAACAAATTGCCTCTTTTATATAGCGTATTAAGTTCTCTACCAAAACCACATTTCGTGAAAAAGAGAAAAGGAAACCTTACGTTGCAAGCAAGCTCTACCTTGACAAAAATGGAGCTACGGAAAAATAAAAATGGATCCTCATGGCACATTAGAATGCAAAGGAATTACCAAAATAAAAAGCAAATTGTGAGTAAGCAAGTAGTCTCTTTTGAGCTGTGGCATGTAAGTTTTCAAGTTCTCCCCCTAAACCACATTTTATTAAAAATGAGAAACCAAAAAAAAAAATATATATATATCACTATTTAATCCCCACTTTTTGCCTTCATGGAGACGTGGTGCTTGCCTCCTTCAGACCTTCATAAAAAGAAGAAAACAAAAGAGCCTCGAGATGTGGTCATCTGTGGAGTCTAAAATGGATTCATTACATTCGTAGCTTCGGGGAGAAGGGAGAAAGGAGGTTTGTGGGGGGGGGGGGGGGGGTGAGGGGGAAGAGGAACGAAAATGAATAATTAAGGTCCCGTTTGGTCTTGCTTTGGGGCAGAGAGGGGATGGTGCGAACTTTTTTTATGATATTAGGGAGAAAAAGTGGCATTGCCCTGACGATACAGCTTTATCCACATCTCTCTCTCTCTCTCTCTCTCTCTCCTCTCTCTCTCTCTCTCTCTCTATTTTTTACAATTTTTTTTATTTAAACTTTCCTTAATCTATTTGATAAGTGGCATTACCTGTAAACTGTATTTTTTTAACTCTCTCTCTCTCTCTCTCTCTCTCTCTCTCTCTCTCTCTCTCTCTCTCTCTTTTTTACTATTTTTTAAATTTAAACTATTCTTAATGTATTTGAGAAGTGGCATTACCTGAAAAATATAACTTTTTATGCTCTCTCTCTCTCTCTCTCTCTCTCTCTCTCCGCTTACCAAATTTTTAAGCCATAAACTTATTTTTTGTAAGAGACTTTTATCATTATGATATTGAAGAGAAAAACTGGCGCTAACTGGACGATACAGTTTTTTCCTCTCTCTCTCTCTCTCTCTCTCTCTCTCTCTCTCTCTCTCTCTCTCTCTCTCTCCCCGTTCTCTAATTTTTTTAAAACTAACTTTTCTCAGTATGATGATGAAGAGAAAAAGTAATGTTGCCCGGATGGTACCGTTCTCTCTCTCTCTCTCTCTCTCTCTCTCTCTCTCTATCTCTCTCTCTCTCTCTCTCCCCGTGTACTAATTTTTTTAACAGTTTTATCCCTGTGATATCAAAGAGAATAGTGGCATTACGAGCACAAAACAGTCTCTCTCTCTCTCTCTCTCTCTCTCTCTCTCTCTCTCTCTCTCTCTCTCTCTACTACTACTACTAATACTACTATTTTTTTTTACATAAACTAATTTCAGCGCGATATTTTTGATGTTCAAATGATGATGATATGCATGAATTAATATTTATGCATATTCCATTTAATCACTCTAGAAATCATGCAGCGCTTAATTCCATTTTCCTCAATTTTACTTCAGCTCCTAAGCTGACTTAAGACTTAATCTTGCCTAGAAAAGCTCAGTGTCCAAAATCCTCTCTAATTCCTCTTTTGAAAAATAATAGAAGGATTTACCAGGCCTTATTTCTATTCTAACTCTTCCCGAATCATGTGACAAACGCAAACCTGTTTTCTATAAATCCGAGGGATGAATCCAGGCGAGACTCATTCAATACGTTTTTGCTTTCAGTCACGGTTGATGGTTCCGAGGCAGGGAAAATAATTCGTTGGATATATCTGCATGTTGCAAAATGATATAACGAAGGCTATCTTAGTTCGAGCGAGACGAAGAGGCCATTATTCTTTAGGTTTCTGTAAAAGAAAACTATTGAGATGGCTTTGTCTGTCCGTCTACACTCTTTCTCTCCGTCGTCAGATCTTAAAAACTACCTAGGCTAGAGGGCTGCAAATTTGAATGTAGATCATCCGCCCTCCAATCATCAAACATACCAAATTTCAGCCCTCTAGCCCCAGTAGTGTATATTTTATTTAAGGTGAAAGTTAGCTATAATCATGCGTCTGGCAACGTTATAGGACAGGACATCACCGGGCCGTGGCTGAAAGCTTCATGGGTCGCGGCTCATACAGGAAGCTCGAGTGCGCCGAAGAAACTTTGGCACATTTTTTACTTGTTAATTATTATTAGCGACATTACAAAAGCTGCTGAAAATGATATGGTCATTTAAACTAAAAGAAAAAAAAAGCAGGCATTTACTGAAGACACATGAATGTAGAACTGTAAAATGTTGATAAAAACGATTATAATATAGCAGCGATAGGGGAGGCTATCATCGTTTTTCTTATTATTAGCAATTCTACAAAGATGAAGAAAAATATATGCTCTTTTAAAATAACAAACTATTATTTACTGAAGACACACGAATCATGAACTATGAAATGTTGCAGTGCCTTCAAGGTAAAAAGGAAACTATTACTATTATTATTTCTTATCAATAGCAATAATATGAAAGCTGTAGTGAACGAGATGATCTTTCAAACTAACAAACTGATATTTACTGAGGACGCTAGACGCTAGAAAATATTGCACTGTCTTCTGGGTGAAAATAAAAAATAATAATAATATAGCTGTCTGTCTTGGAATGCGATATATGCAAGACACCGACATTAAACCAGATTGCTGCGCAAGTCGTTGACAAGCACCAGAAAATAAAAGCAGGAATAAAAATGACTGGGCTTGCTTTGAGTTCAAATATGCATGAAGGCGGCCGCTGCTTATAAAACAAAAGACCACGAACGTATGAACAAGCACCCAGAGATGATTTACGCAGCTCTCTTGAGTAAGACATAGAATCTCTAAACGGTCGTAAAGAAGAAGTGCTAATCATTGTGCAGACGACCCCACAACACCTTCTGGGTGAAATCGGACAAACCTCGAAGCAGTTTTAATTGCTTGTAATTATGAACGTAAACTCACCTAGCGCCGATTATATTCAAATTTCGGCAGTGAATGTCCCGGCGCTACGATCGTCGCTTGTTACAAGGTGCTTTCCAGCGGGCCGTATATCTTTATTATTAAAGTTTTTAAACAAGGTTGGGGCCTGGGGAGGGGGTAGGGTAGTGGCGTTTATCTCGAGATTCTTCGGAGCGTTTCGAATGTTAAAAGCTAATTGGGTCGTTTGTATGTTAATCCGGAGCGACTCCAAAGTGCCACGCAGGTGTGTTTTATTCGTGGTGATAATCCAGGAAAGATTGTGCCAACTGAGACGCAACTCCCAAATCATTGTGCCAGCAGAGATTCAACTCCAAAAAGATTGTGCCTAAAATATTCAACTCCCAAAGGATTGTGTCAGCAAAGACTCAGTTCCCAAAAGATCGTGCCAAAAGAGATTCAATTCCCAAAAGATTGTGCCAAAAGAGATCCAACTCCCAAAAGATTGTGACAACATTCAATCCCCAAAAGATTGTGCTAAAAGATTGATTCAGCTCCTAAAAGATTGTGCCAAAAAAGATTCAACTCCCAAAATATTGTGCCAAAAGAGATTCAACTCCAAAAAGATTGTGCCTAAAAAACGCAACTCCCAAAGGATTGTGTCAACAAAGATTCAACCGTAAAAGTTTGAGCGAAAAGAGATTCAACCCCAAAAGATTGTACTAATCAGAGGGAAAAAACAGCTATGTTTTTCTAAGTGAAAATCAAGTATATCAGAGTGAAAGCCATTCTCATTTAAAAATACACACACACACATATATATATATATATTTATATATATATATATATATATATATATATATATATATATTATATATATATATATATATATATATATATATATATATATATAGATATATATATATATATAATATATATATATAAAATATGATATATATATATTATATATATATACTCTAATCAAATCGTTAAAATAGAAACGTGAGATTCCGTACTGAAGATTGACTGTTACAGAAAAAACAAAGCCATAGAGAAAACTTACCAATTATCAAATATATACAAAAAAACTATTTTCAATTATTATTATTATTATTATTATTATTATTATTATTATTATTATTATCAATCTGATATTTTCAAGGTTCCTTTTCGAACCTCGAGTCAACCTCACAAGGAGATTTACAGAATAAATCAGATTTAAATGACCCAATAATTTCAGATCACCCGGGGCCAACTCAGACAAACGTATCCTTCATACCCAAGGCTTACGGATAATTGCATCATAAAATATGTGCCAGGAAATATCTTCGCATTTATTAACTCTCTACATACATTGAAACCAACTATACGACTAAGGATTTAAGATAAAGTGTATGAAAACATTTTTTTCAAGCTCTGTAGTCAATTGGGACCAGATGATGGATAAAATAAAAATCTATGAACAAAAAACATTGACAAGTCTCCTTTCCGCCTGTTAAGGATCTCTTGCTGGGATAATTTGAGTGTAGCCAATAGCGTTCTATGATAGCTGAAAATCATGCATTTATTTATACCGCGGTCATTGTATGAAGAATTTACAGATGACAAGTGTTTATAAGTATACATACTAACTAATATATATATATATATATACTATTATAATATATCATATATATATATATATATATATATATATATATATATATATATATATATATATATATATATGTATATACTATATATATATATATATATATATATATATATATATATATATAGATAGATAGATAGATAGATAGATAGTCAACACCCAGAGGTTTCCCTATCAGGGGTGGCTTCTAATAAATTAAACTGCACAACTGGTCAGAAGAGTCTCAACAGCAGTACATCGAATCCTCATACACATGCTGCGAAAATTACCGCTACGTTTCACCCTCTCCTCTCTCCTTCCTTTCAGCATTTCCAAGATCAAGAGGTGGAATAATAAATCAGTAAATAACCGTTATTTTATTACTTTTGACATCTCGAGTAATGTCATCTTGAGCGGGAGGCTAATAATGTCAAATGTTGTACACGCGAATATAAAAAATTGAACTCTGGTTGTAGCTATTCAGGGCTAACAGAATCATTTCAGTTACTCAATTCATTATTGTAAAATGTTCATCATCATTAACGCCCTGATTTATAATAAGAAGAAAAGGTAATAATTTCCACGTGTATTAGTACAGAATTTTTCAAATTAAAAATTGAAGAATGATTGTTGTTACCCAATACAGTCTTATTTTTGCACTATAATCAACATTCATGAAAGTTAAAATTGGTAAAAGAAAGTGTTATATTACTTGCACTCCTATATTTTTATAATTTGTTAGTCCCTATTTTGATAGAACGAAACGTATTCGATGCTCAGACTTACAACGGCCGTTACATCCTATTCGGAAAATCTTCACGGAGAAAATTATAGATTATAGATTCAGTCCTGGAAATTTTAAAAAATATCTCTTGATTTGTTAATTATATGATTCTCTCCTCCAATAGAACAAAACGTATTCAACTGCCGACTGGTAAAACGGTTGTCACATCCTATTAAGAAAATCTCTACGGAAAAAATGAGGTATTATACTTCCACCGTCTCAGATTCAGTCCTGGAATTTTTGAAAAATTACTCTTGCGTTGATAATTTAGATTTTCTCTATTGGGATAGAAGAAAACGTATTCAGCTGTTCAAAGTTAAACAAACGGTCGTGACATCATATTCGCAAAATCTCTACGGACGAAATGAGGAATTACTCTCAGTTTCAGATTCAGTCCTGGAATCCGTGAAAAGTAAGTCTTGCATTTCCACAGTTAAACTCGTTAATAATTCGGCCTGCCAGTCAACATGACTGCCACGCCCAGCTAAAGGATTCCAGCAGTGACCAGAATCTTAAAACGGAACGAAACTAAACAAGACTGGAGAGAGAGAGAGAGAGAGAGAGAGAGAGAGAGAGAGCTAACAACTCTAGAGACTTGGCCTTAGAAGGGAGTTTACTCTTTGCTGAAGTTTTAGGCCTGGACGCATGCGCGAAATAATTTGGAAAAATATTCCAAGATCGATGTATGTTGAATGAAATTCGTGAAGTTGTTACCGAAGGGTTAGGATCAACTGCAAAGGTAAAGTCGAAATGAGAAAAGGATTACTATTCTGTAATAACAAGAGCAGCAACAATAATATTAACAATAATAATAATAGCTCTCTACCCATCCTAAGAAATTCTTCAGATCAGGTTTTTTATGCATAAAAAACGCCCTTTAATATAGATGAATTTCATAATTTTTTTAGGGATTATCATAAGAGAGAGAGAGAGAGAGAGAGAGAGAGAGAGAGAGAGAGAGAGAGAGAGAGAAATAACATTTAGGCCTTTCATTAGACTAGTGTGTCAAACCAAAGTCTAACTCATCACAAGGAAACTATAAGATCTAAAGGCGTTCCCGGGTTAAGCAGACAGCAGTGACAGATGTCTGCATAAGTAAGAGGCCTTTACTGAGATCAAACACGTATCCTTATGAATGCTGAAGAATTAAAAAAAAAAAAAAAAAAAAAAAACACACACACTAACACACCACTCTGATTAAAATGACCTAAGAATAGGCCTAATGAGAACTTCAAAAGCGATGTCAGTTTTTAAGTTAGATAACGGAAAGGTGTCACCATTACAAAAATTTATAATAATAAAATCCGAGTGGATCTTTCTTGTTTGTCCGCCCCGGTTGGAGGCGGGATAGGTAGCGGATCGGGACAGTAGGGGAGACATGACAGGCAGCGGCGGGTTCCAGCGCAGCATAGCGCGCGTATCAAGCTCGTAAATAATCATTTTCGATTAAATTACATCTACTTAATAAACGAGTCACTTGATAAAAACTTGTATGAGCAGCCAAGACTATACAAACATTCCATTTTATGAAAAAAAAGTACAACTCTCAACATTACTAAAAAATAACAACGGTCTGAAGCCAATTATTAGATAATATATATTTTACAATATCTCTCATCTGTAATAAAGAAACATCTTCATCGAAAAGTGAAGGATAAAATTACAATAATGGATTTCAGAAATATTCATAATAGAATAGTGCTCTACACCTATTTCAAGATTGGTTATTTGATGAATTATAAAGAGCCCTTGACCAAGGGATTGAAGTGATTGAAGTGTTGAAGTGTACTTCGGAATATGTGGGCAGCTGAGCAAAATTGATGTCAACCGGTGCTTCTGAACACAGAGGCGTTAGCCTCTCTTAGAATCTAGTATAATTTTCTAGTCCTTTTCATGACTTTTTTTTAACATTTAACTTCATAAATTTTGACTTCAGCATCGAACGTAAAATTAGGTTGCAAGCAGAAGTAAGAGGTTGGGTTGGTCGGTCAGAGAGCGTAGGTTCTCACCAGACCTCCTACTGGCTTTCACATATTACGACTTAGTGTAAGGGACCTTTCTGTCGTGAATTAATCTAATCCACATGACCATAATTAATATTATATTATAAAGGTTTTGTATTTACGGTTCAAACGTAACGATGACTCCACCTCCAAAGTTGTTTTCAATATTTAGAAAATTGTTATGTCAAATTTTTAAATTATTATTTACAGAATCTGTAGATAAACATAGGAGAAAGAAATATATATGAAGCTAAATCTTGGAAAAATATGAAGAGAACGCTAAATTAGATCTAAGTAGCATAAAAACACGTAAGAAAAGATGACACAAATGTTGACGAACAAGCGACATCATCTCATTAAATTCCTGCCAAGGTAACAGATCCAACTTCCTTGACAAAAAAAAAAAAAAAAAAAAAAAAAAAAAAAAAAAAAAAAAAAAAAAAAAAAACTGTAGGATCTTAAGAACGGCTTAGAATCCTAGCAAACAGGACGAGCAGCTTTTTACAGGGCCTCAGGAGAGAGGAGAGAAGAGGGAGGGAGGGAGGGAGGTAGCAGACAGCTTTGCCCTTTATTTACAATTGCTGAAGGCGAATCTATGACCGGAGGCGCTGGCACCTATTTACGGATGTAAGAAAGTTCGTGTAAAATGTCATTATACTTTATTCCAGTCCTTTCATTATAGCTATATAACAGGTGCTCATTGGCTGTCAGGACTGGTATGGTCAATACGTTGCTCTCTCTCTCTCTCTCTCCAAGGTTGATTTTATACCTCTTATTAACATACAGAAATGTGTTTTTTTCCTTCTTTTTAACCATTCGTCATACCATCTCTCTCTCTCTCTCTCTCTCTCTCTCTCTCTCTCTCTCTCTCTCTCCAGGATAATTTTATCTCTTATTAATACGCAGAAATGTCTTCCTTTCAACACTTTCACTGTACAGAAAATATCTCTCTCTCTCTCTCTCTCTCTCTCTCTCTCTCTCTCTCTCTCTCTCCAGGATAATTTCGTCTCTCTTATTAATACACAGAAATGTCTTCTTTTCAATCTTTCACTGTACCGAAAATCTCTCTCTCTCTCTCTCTCTCTCTCTCTCTCTCTCTCTTTCTCTCTCTCTCTCCAGGATAGTTTCATCTCTCTTATTAATACACAGAAATGTCTTCTTTTCAATCTTTCACTGTACCGAAAACTCTCTCTCTCTCTCTCTCTCTCTCTCTCTCTCTCTCTCTCCAGGATAATTTCATCTCTCTTATTAATACGCAGAAATGTCTTCTTTTCAACACTTTCACTGTACCGAAAATCTCTCTCTCTCTCTCTCTCTCTCTCTCTCTCTCTCTCTCTCTCTCTCTCTCTCTCCAGGATAATTTCATCTCTCTTATTAATACACAGAAATGTTTTCTTTTCAATCTTTCACTGTACCGAAAATCTCTCTCTCTCTCTCTCTCTCTCTCTCTCTCCAGGATAATTTTATCTCTTATTAATACGCAGAAATGTGTCTTCCTTTCAACAATTTCACTGTACCAAAATCTCTCTCTCTCTCTCTCTCTCTCTCTCTCTTCTCTCCTCCTCTCGCTCTCTCTCTCTATCTCTCTCCTTTCTTTCTCCTCTCTCTCTCTCTCTCGTAGTAGTAGTCATCTTGCTTGGTGAGACGTTCCTGGTCGAAGTCAGATTAATCAACAAATATCACAAGTTTAACATACGTCTAGAATTTGAGAAATATCTAGAAGTGTTCGTGAACTATCGGTGATAAGATTAGTGTGGAAATAGTAGGATAAAGCGTCTTCTAAGTTAGTTTATCAAGTGAAATACTGTAAATCAGAACAAGATGGCAGTAAGCTCCAACTGCGGAAAAAAATGGCGAGATTTAGCTTGCTTGGCAGATTCGCAATACGATGAGGTAGCAGGAAGGGAACTGGCATTTCTGATCTATGAAATCAGCAACAGTCCTAACCAAAAAGATACAAAATCATTCATAGATATATTAGAAGGATACAATCCTTCAAACTGGAACAAATCAAATGAAAACATCTTGAAAATAATTGAAGAAGTTCCAAATAAAATCCAAGTGGTCAAGAGACTCATAAAGAAAATATACATAAACCAACATATTCCGACAAAGAAAATGAATAAAGTGAACCTTGTGAATATCCTAATTGATGCATTAGGAAAAGAATGCCAAAAGCATGTAAACTGTGTAAGGTGTGGTATAGCATAGTTAATCCACAAAACCTAATCAGAAAATGTGCTGCATGCAACATTCCGACCCATCCACAGTGTGCTGAGGTAATGCAAGATATGAGAAAAGACACAAGAATTTTTTGCTCACATGTCTACCATGGATAGACAATGTTATTAAATCAAGATTGAATGTACAAATAGTTGAGGATGAAGAAGAAGAAGAAGAGGAAGAAGAAGAAGAAGAAGAAGAGGAAAACGTAAGAGAAGTAAACAAAACTGAAATGACAGAAAAAGATAAGGAAAACAAAGAACAAGATAAAAGTATGGATGCAGAGATACTCATTGATACTACATATGAGGCTATAAAGCAGCATACCTACGAAGAAATAAATTACGATATGACAGCACAAAAGAAAATGCCGAAGAGGCTCTACCCAGATCTACACAATGACGGGAAAGAGGAAAAAATATACAAAAAAGACAAAGTCTGCAACCTTTTGAAAAGAGGGAATTGCAGATATGGAGAAAAATGTTACTACAAACATCCTAAGGTATGTCACAACTATGAAATATATGGTAAATGTGCATACTTAGATGGATATGAGGATGATTGCAGAGATCTACATCCAAAAATATGCAAAAACCTAAAAGAAGGAAAAGGATGTAAGTTCGACAAAAAATGTAAATATATGCACCCTGTAGCCATGAAAAATAATCAAATAAATAACCAATCAAGAAATAAAATCCAAAATAAGAAAGAAACAAATAAAGAGAGGAATGAAGAATATCAGGTAAAAGAAAAAAGCAAGCCATCAACGATATGCAGAGGTGCCAGCAAAAAATTTCAATGCATCAGCTCCAAGATTCTACTCAAGAGATAATAACTGTTTTTATTATGCAAGGGGATATTGCAGATATGGAGAAAATTGCAGATTCAGACACAAAATGAATAATTATGATGAAGGAAGAACAAATATTATGGAAAAGTTGGATTTTTTAATGTCAGAATTTCTGGAAATGAAAAAAAGAACAACATACAGAACAGGAAAGAGACATGGGAAAATCCTTATTATTACCAATATTAAGTGAAGGAGAAAACACACAACCATCATAGTGATGAATGCGCAGGGTTTAGTTACGAGTAACTCAAAAAGAAAAATAGAGTACTTAGAAGAACTAACCCAAATTGAAAAGAAAATAGATATAATGAATATAAAGTGAAACCTGGTATTCCCAAGAGACTGGGAATGATGATCAAATAAAAGGGTTTCAAACTTATAGATCAGATAGAAAAAATAGGAATCAAGGGGGAACCGCAATATATGGGAAAGACAAAAAACAAGGAAAAATATATGAGAAATATAGTAACTCAGAATGTGAACTAATAGCGGTAGAATTTGAATCTGAAAAATTAATAAACATAGTAATATATAGACCTCCTAATACTAAAGAGTTTGACTTAATAATAGAAAAATTGGATGATATATGTAGAAATCACAAGGACTGGACTATTCTCCTATCTGGAGACTTCAACTTTCCTTTCGTAGACTGGAAAGAACGAATAGGAGATTGTGGATGTACTTATACATATAAAAAAGAGAGTAATAGTAGTGCAGAAGATAAGAGGCAATTCGAAAAGCTATTAGATATGCTACTAGAATACAACATTCAACAAATAAATCACCTGCCAACAAGAAAGGAAAATACTTTAGACCTAGTATTTGTGAACGAGATGAATTATGTTAAAGAAATAATAGTTTATAATGCGAGTATTTCAGACCATAATGTCATAGAATTAACAGTCCATTCCAAAGCAAGTGAAAACAGAGATAAGCAAGAAATGAAAAGTGGGAAGGATATGGAAAATACAACTTCTACAGTAAAAATATAAAATGGTCAGAAATAAATGAAGAATTAAACAAAGATTGGGATAATATTTTCGTAAGTGATGACATAAAGGTAAATACGGAGATATTATATAAAATATTAGAGAAAATAGTGGATAAATATATACCGAAGAAGAAAAGTAAACATCAGTCATGCATACCAAGAGACAGAAGGATCTTGTTCCAGAAAATCAGAAAGTGGAAAAAAGGTCTAGCAAAAAAAAAAAAAAAATGCATGGAAAGTTATAGAACTAAAAAGTAAGATAGAAAATGCAGAACAAAGATTATACAATCAAAAGAAAATGAAAAACGGGACTTGGAAGAAAAAACCCTAGAAATAGGCCCTCTAAGAATTGAAGGGAGATTAACGAATGAAAAAAAGGAAATTTGCAACATACTGGCAGAACGATATAAGAGAGAATTCACCCCTAGAATAGATAATGAAGATAATGATATAGAAGTAAGGGATGAAAATAGTGAATATTTAGCTGACATAGATATTAATGAAGCTGATATTGTGCAGGCTATTAATGAAATTAAAAATGGAGCTGCTGCAGGGCCTGATGGAATTCCTGCTATTTTGTTAAAGAAAGTAGTTCATTCTATCGCAAAGCCACTTGCAATATTATTAAGACAAAGTGTAGATACAGGCAAGATTTATGATGAGCACAAATTAGCATATATTACCCCTACTTTCAAAAGTGGATCAAGACTAGAGGCAAGTAATTATAGGCCTGTGAGTCTAACATCACATATTATGAAAGTGTATGAAAGGGTAATGAAGAAAAATATTATGAAACATTTAATAAAAAATAATTTGTTTAATAAAGGACAACATGGTTTTGTACCCGGAAAAAGTACACAAACCCAACTGTTAGTCCACCGTGAGAACATATTCAAAAATATGAAAAGCGGAAATGAAACAGATGTGGTTTATTTAGACTTTGCAAAAGCTTTTGATAAAGTAGACCATAATATATTAGCGAAGAAAATTAGAAAACACAATATCGTGGATAAAGTAGGAAGATGGTTAAAAGAATTTTTACACAACAGAAAACAGATAGTTATTGCAAACGACGAGAAATCGGATGAAGCCAAGGTAATATCCGGTGTGCCGCAAGGTACGGTGTTAGCTGCAATACTGTTTGTTATTATGATTGAAGACATAGACAATAATGTTAAGGATTCGGTAGTGAGTAGTTTCGCAGATGACACAAGAATAAGTAGAGAAATTACTTGTGATGAAGATAGGAACGCTCTACAAAGAGACCTTAACAAAGTATATGATTGGGAAGAGGTAAATAGGATGGTATTTAACTCTGATAAATTTGAATCAATAAATTATGGAGACAGAGAAAGAAAGCTATATGCATATAAGGGACCTAATAATGAGACAATCACAAATAAGGAAGCAGTTAAAGACCTTGGTGTGATGATGAATAGGAACATGTTATGCAATGATCAAATAGCAACTCTGTTGGCAAAATGTAAAGCAAAAATGGAATGTTGTTACGGCACTTCAAAACAGAAAAGCTGAACACATGATTATGCTTTATAAAACATATGTTCGTAGTCCACTTGAATATTGCAATATGATATGGTACCCACACTATCAAAAGGATAAATTGCACAAAATAGAGAGTGTACAAAGGTCCTTTACAGCTAGAATAGAAGAAGTTAAAGACCTTGACTACTGGGAAAGACTACAATTCTTAAAATTATATAGTCTAGAAAGGAGAAGAGAACGCTACATGATAATTCAGGCATGGAAACAGATAGAAGGAATAGCAGAAAATATCATGGAACTAAAAATATCAGAAACAGCAAGCAGAGGTAGATTAATAGTGCCCAAAACTATACCAGGAAAAATAAGGAAAGCACACAGAACATTAATCCACTACGCACCAGCATCGATAATGCAGCGTCTATTCAATGCGTTGCCAGCTCATCTGAGGAATATATCAGGAGTGAGCGTAGATGTGTTTAAGAATAAGCTCGACAAATATCTAAACTGCATCCCAGACCATCCAAGATTGGAAGATGCAAAATATACCGGAAGATGTACTAGCAACTCTCTGGTAGACATTAGAGGTGCCTCACACTGAGGGACCTGGGGCAACCCGAACAAGATGTAAGGTCTGTAAGGTAAGGTAAGGTCTCTCTCTCAGTTACTTCCATCATCCCTGCTTACTCCCAGCAACCCCAGCCTGGCGTCAATCCCCCCTAATCCCCAGCATGCTTGAATAACCGCAGATAAAGCATAGAGTCAAAGCAGGGGAATAAATATGCATTCCGGCGGATCTCTGGTCAAGCGCAACTTTTTAGCGGACGTCGGCTTAATCAAAAGCAACGACCGCTGTCAGGCGCGGGGCGTAACAAGCGCCTTTACGCATGAAATTCGCGAACCTACGACACCGCGCCCCATGCATTTTTCATGGCCGTAAATCAGTGTCGCAGGAGAAACTCGTTAGGGAGATATGAAGGGAGCTGGCAACACGGCCACGTAAAAGTGAGGTTATTAGCTAAGGTCTTGTATGAAATGTGGCATTGCTGTTAATAATAATAATGATTATGTGAATGAGTTTAAAACGATGTTCAAAATGTTAAGATCAGAGTATTGAATAGGGTTAAAATATATAATAATAATAATAATAATAATAATAATAATAATAATAATAATAATAATAATAATAATAAACTTTTATTATTATGCGAATGAGTATAAAACCATGTTATAGTGTTAAGATCAAAGAAAACCATGTTAAAATGTTCAGATCATAGAATTCAATAAAGTTAAAAGGTATTATTATTATTATTATTATTATTATTATTATTATTATTATTATTATTATTATTATTATTATTATTATTATTAATTATTATTATTATTATTATTATTATATTATTATTTATCATGTGAAAGCGTTATAAAATCCTATAAATTGTTAAGATCAGAAATAAATATTTTTAAGATATGCTAAATTTATTATTATTATTATTATTATTATTATTATTATTATTATTATTATTATTATTATTATTATTATTATTATTATTACGTAACAGTTTAAAACAATCGATAAGCCATTCATCAGTTAATTTTAATTTTGCACGTAGTTTATGCAACGTGAAAAATGAAAGTTTATGACACTTACTCTAAAGACCGCAACATGACGATCTTGATACGGAAGTAGACCTTGAATCCATATTTTATCCAAAAATCTATTGTCAATTGGAACGGTAGATGAACAGAAGAGACACAGCTACGCGATAATTGATGAAATCTCGCAAACACGATGTCATCTGTCAAAAACCCTTAGCTTACGATTTGAGCAATTCAGATTTATCAAACATTTTTACCGTTTCCAGCTTCGTACCGCAGTACCTCCCTTCTTGGCTTAAACCAAAACGCAAGTACTCACTCGGTTATATTTCATTCAGCTAAAATAATATAATATGGCTTTTCGTTTCCCCTAATAAAAATACACTGAAAAGTCCTTTTATAATCTCCCCAAACACCACCATACTTTTATAAATACATATAGGTAAATTAATCTTCGGCACCGCCTCACCAAACACCGATGTATTTTAATAATTGCAATTAGGTGAATTAATCATTGATCCATTAATCATTGATCCAGTTGTGATCATCCTTTGCATTCAGAGCTTCCTAGACTATATCAACTATTTGGTACTAAATTGGCAGTTCATTCTGCGTCCCACCTTTGCCTCTGTGTACTTCATTACCCCAGTTTTCCAGGAGTTTTATTACAGCTATAACCAAATTATGAAAAGATCGCTCTGATCTCCCAGATCTCCCAGAAGGTGAAAGTACTTTCTTATTTATTATTGGGGGTGTGGGGTGGGTGCGGGGGGGGGGGGGGGGGGGGGGGTGAAGGTGGGGAGGGTGAACAGGCTCACAAGGGTCACAGTGTCATACCTTAACTTTTGTCTTAACTTTCTTTGTTATTTCTCTTAAATATTTTATCCTTTCCTTTTCTATTGTTTGTTCCTTAATGGGCAGGTTGCTATATTTATTAGTCGTTGGCTAGTAGTACTCTGCTGTTGCAACTAGGATTGAAGCTTGAATAATAATAATAATAATAATAATAATAATAATAATAATAATAATAATAATAATAATAATAATAATAGAAAAGTAAATCCACAATAATATGTCTGTTTGATTTTGTTATTTAAAATACAGAGCAGAAAGCTTTCGATGACCTGCATGGTCCTCATTGTCAATCTGTTTACTTTTCCATTTTATTGGCTCATGTGATTATGAGTTTTCTTTGAATAATAATAATAATAATAATAATAACAAGAGGGAGGTTGAAAAATAATCTAGTATCTTATTTTCCATATGAAGCATGGCCTAATGTTATCAGCAGATGTAATTTGAATTCATTGACAATTTCATATCCTCTTTCAGAATGGAAATCCAACCTTGAATTTAATGTACGTGTGCCAGAAATGAAGAAGGGTGCCGTATGTGCAAGTCCTATAAAGTTTTTCTATGCATGATTATAACAACCTTTTTCAAAAGTTTATTTGTATCCATTTAAAAAGAGAGACTAAATGGTAATTAACAAGCTGAACAAGGACAGATGGGAGAAGGTTGGATGCTTTTGAGATGAGGCTGCCGAGGAGGATACTTGGCATTAAATGGGACGATTTTGATAGGAATGAAGACATCAGGATGAGATTGAGGCAAATGCCAGTCAGTATCAGGCTGAAGAGGGGAAGGCTGAAATGGTTTGGACATCTTGAGAGAATGGATGGGAATAGAGACCCCAGAAGAGCACTGAGAGCAGTGCAAATCGGAAGAAGACCGCTGGGAAAGCCAAGAACGAGGTGGATAGACATAATTGTCAGAGATCTTGAAGAAGAAATCCAGAACCTAGAGGAAGCGAGGGAAATGGTTCAGGATAGAGACAGATGGAGAGGAACTGTATCTGCCTTATGCCACTGCCCAGTGGCGGGAAGATAAAGTAAAGTAAAGTAAGAGCAAGATTACAAATAAGTGTGGAAAAAATAAAGTGACAGAGTGAGACTAAGGTACAGCATAAAATAAAAATAGAAACGAATCAGCGAAATGTTAATATGAAAATTAAAATACCTGTTTAAAAGTGGGTGCCAAAAAGGTATAACCAAACACGATGTCTCAGGAGAATAACATAATCGTAATTATCATTCTTAAAAATAAATAAATAAAGAAATCAGGAACTAAACAAATTTTGTCTTAAGATGGAAGACCCTGGGAGGAGGCTTCTGACTTCTAAGCGCGAGAACAACCTTCTATTAATGGTAAACAAAAGATGTGAATCGTCTGACAAAGGATAGAAAACGGGACTTTTGAGGTCATTCAGCGCTGAAAGGGAAGTGAGAAGGTTTGAAAGGTGTAACAGGAGGAAAATCTCGCAGTTGCACAGTAAAAGCAGTTGTAAGGAAAGGGTGGATAGTAAGATAGAAGAAAAGGATTAGGAACGGAAGTTACAAGGAGTTACAAGGATTATTTAAGTAGATTAAAAGGAATGAAAGTAGTGCTACAGCGCACCACGTGAGGTACACTGGCAGCACTACCTACCCTCCCCACCGCCTGCAAGGGAATCACGTGACATCAGTGACACCATCATCTCATCCATCCATTTCAGATCCATAATCTATTTAGCATTAACCTCTCTGACTCTTAAGTCGACCATATGGGTTGAGTAAACTGTCTAATGTCTCTTGAACGGAAAACAAATTTGCTGGTTTGAGGCTCATGATAGAGAGGCTGGAAGTGCAATGTCAACTGAAGACTGGTTAGCCCACGATTTACTCTGCTGTATAAACGAGGTTGGTTAACTGTTTCCATCATTTAGGTAATAAGGAAGAATAATTAATGTGCTTAACCCAAAGATGCAGAAATTAATTAGTACTAGCAAACATATGTACACAGAAATTATGTATGATAAATTCGTAAAGTATCTAAGTCTACGAACATAACCAGCCCCGTTTCACGGGCAGAACCAGCTCCGTTTCAGGGAATCCCTTCTCACCCCCACCCCCTTCGGAGGCGGGAGGGAGGTAGGATGAAACCCCATTATAAACCATCTTAGGGGTCCCCACTATAACCCTGCCAAGTTTCATGCCCGTCAAACCAGCCGTTTGGCCGTGATTGAATGACAGACGGACGGACAGACATAACGCCCATTAGAGTAAGATTCGTAGTTTTACAATTATCCGTGCAGATAGACAAGATCTTTAGTTTGTTTAATTGCTTCTGACTCATCAAATTTTTCGAAGTTTAATTAGTGCAATAATTCCATATATTGAACATGATATGGTTTTATATATGTAGGTTTACACTGACCATCAAACCAATATTCACAACTTGAACAGATTTTGATGCTTTTCTTGAATGTGGAATGAGCTAAAGTTTCTATTATAGAAGGAAGCACAGATTTTAGATATCTTTACGGCTAGACAATGCGTTCTATTATTTCCAGTTCAAGCGAGGCCTTCCATACAGTTTATTCAGTAGAGTCACGGAGAATATATGAATCGACTAATATACTAGTAGGAGGCGTTGGTAACCTCACAGACATTGGCCCTAACTATAGTTGAAATATATGCTTGGACTCGATCCAGTACATTGCCAGACGTATAAGAAATATATGCTTGAACTAGACCCAGCACATTGTCTACATTGTCAGAAGTATAAGTGGGCTCCTTTATCAGCTGAAGACAATCAGATTTACATAGGAATCCTGTCTGGCTTATCAGTGGCACTAGACTCGGCTCATTCTCTGGAATTCTCAGAGATAACAAAAGCTGCAATGAGAAGGAAGGATAGTGGGAAGCACAATTTTCTTAGACGCAGCCATTATTCCGATTGTGATAGACTCGAAATACATTTATAGTGAAATATATGTTCAGAAAAATTGTAACATGAAATTATATGGGAGTAATTCACAATATTGAAGATACAATACCCCAGTGTAAGTCGATATATTGGAGCCGGTACACCATGCAAAGTACAAAAATTCCTTCCACCTAAAAACTGGAAAGACCGTAAAGAGGATTTAAAACTCAAAAGCAAGAAAGCAGAGAGCAAGAACATAACAATTAAGAGGGAGACCTTTACCCAGTAATCCACCAAACAAACTCCTGCTCTCTAATTAACTGTTCAGCGCAACTTAAGAAAAAAATAACACACAAAATAAATAAAGAAAAGTTTGCTCGGGTTTACCCTGAAGCAAATGGACTCTTACACAAGAGTACTAAACGCCATGTCACAGACTCAGCATCACTAACTTGACCACCACACGACAGAAAGCAACCGATTTCTCCAAAACGGGTCAGCCAGCCATCACAAATAACAGCATGGATGCTGTCTTCCATCACGCAGAGCAAAACTGAAAACAGATGATACTGGAAGCGCCAGCTACCCCAAACTTCAAGCACTTTTTTGATAGTTATAGAGAATAAGATCAACTTGAAGGGGCAGTAATATACAGATATCTATTATTCAAATGATGTGCGCTTGATATACGAGTTTCAGATGGAGTAATTCTTAAATAAAAGAGAGAAAAAAAAATATTATCTGTTCGGAAATGTATGTAAACTTCCTTAGAAATGGTGAGCAACAAGGACGGAAAGACAGAAAGAAAGAAAGGACTGAAAAAAAAGGAGATAACAAGGAGAGACTAATTGAGAAAGAACAGCAAGGAAATAAAAAAAAAGTATTTGTGAGATTGTAGTCAATATTCCTTCCCTGAACTTTTTGATACTTTATGATGTGAACATTAAGAGATCTGTTAAGTATTAATAAATACATGTGAAGCTTCAGCTCTTTGCAGGAGAGAGTTACAAGGAGTTACGAGGATTGGGATGTCTCATAGACTTGTTAGTCCATCCGAGGAGACATCGTGAGAGAGAGAGAGAGAGAGAGAGAGAGAGAGAATTTCTGTAGCCTTGTCTTGCAATTCTTCGTATGAAGAAAATACTCCTAAAAGAGAGAGAGAGAGAGAGAGAGAGAGAGAGAGAGAGAGAGAATTTCTGTAGCTTTGTCCTTCCGTTCTTCCCTTGAAGCAAATACTAAGAGAGAGAGAGAGAGAGAGAGAGAGAGAGAGAGAGAGAGAGAGAGAGAGAGAGCACAATTACTGGCTTTATATGCTAACACAAGAACATGAATAAAATCATGCTTTCCAATACTTATCCACCACAAGATCTGAACGAGCGTCCTAACTTCTTTTGAATGCATACCTGCTTGCTAATTCCAAAGCAACTCATTCACTGCAAGACTCCAGGTTTTTTTGCTTGTACATTAAGCTGGTTGTTGTTGTTTTATTACCTTAATACTCTTCTTTCTTTTAATTCGCATAATAATATGATTACTACGTAGTTTATTATTATTATTATTATTATTATTATATTTTATTATTATTATTATTATTATTATTATTATTACATTATTATTCTTATTATTATTCTTATTATTATTATTATTATTATTATTGGCCAGTTACTCAGAAACATCGCTGAGCCTGAGAAGCGAATTGTAAGGAAAATAGAAAAAAACAATATATAAAATTAACTCGCTTAATTCTGCCATTCTTTTTAACAGCATTTGCATAAAAGAGGGTCTTCTACCAAAATATTATTATTATTATTATTATTATTATTATTATTATTATTATTATTATTATTATTATTATTATTATTATTATTATTATTATTATTATTATTATTATTCAGGAGATGAACCACTCATATGGAACAAGCCCATTGACTTGGAGGAATTCAGTGTTCCAAAGAAGATGGTGTTCATTTGAGAAGTACAGAATGTAAGAGGAAATACTGAAAGAAGAAGAGATCAGTAAATAAAAAAAATAAAAAATAAGATACATTAACAGATAAATAATTAAAAATGTACACTAAATATTTTTTTAAAGCCATCCTTTTTGGTAATAAAAACTATTTTTTTTTATTTACAAAATCATGTTTTTTTTTCTTACAAAATGGTGGAAATTCCGATACACCAGTAAGAATTTTGAAGACTTAGAAAATACTTTAATAGTGGAAATAGTGATAAACCAATAAGAATTTTGAAGATTTTGAAAATATTCTTATAGTAGAAATGGGGATAAACCAATAAGACTTATGAAGACTTTGAAAATATTTTAACAGTGGAATTAACGATAAACCAATAAGCATTTTAAAGACTTTAAAAATATTTTAATAGTGGAAATAGCGATAAACCAATAGGAATTTTGAAGACTTAGTTAATATTTTAATAGTGGAAAGAGCGATAAACCAATAAAAATTTTAAAGACATTGAAAATATTTTAATAGTGGAAACAGCGATAAACCAATAAAAATTTTAAAGACATTGAAAATATTTTAATAGTGGAAACAGCGATAAACCAATAAGAATTATGAAGACTTAGAAAATACTTTCAATAGTGGAAATAACGATAAACCAGTAAGAAGGCTTGAAAAATATTATAACATTAGCACTTACTTATCAAACATCATGCAAAAACCAGTATTCAATGAAAGCTTGCGGTTACTGACACGTCGACAGAAAGCGATTAAAATTAATGAACTTTATCATGCACTAAATGAAAGAATATGAACTAATATATATCTATATATATATATATATATATATATATATTAATATATATATATATATATATATATATAAAACCGGGTTTGCAAGATAGACTGCTCAAGTAAAATGACTCCGACCGGTAGGAGGGAACCGGATTTAGTAAACATCGCAAATTAAATGCAGGAGATGCTAATGAGTATCCTTTTGGCGGTGAAGGGAGTGTGGGGTGGGAGTGTGGGGGGGAGGGAGGGAGGGAGGGTTCGGCCCACCACTAGCTCTCACTATTTGAGAGAGAGAGAGAGAGAGAGAAGGACGAGAGAGAGAGAGAGAGAGAGAGAGGGTACAATAAATCTGCAAGTAACTAAACAGTACCATTTACCAACTAATCTGCATGCTCGCGATTGCCTTTAAATATCTTTCCTCTCAAGTAAAGAAGTAAATAGTTTTATAGTCAGAACTGTTAACACACACACACACACACACACACATATATATATATATATATATAATATATATATATATATATATATATATAATATATAATATATATATATTTCTTCTTTTCTTCCCCCAGCTTTTTACCATTTTTATATGGGGTCGCCGTTTCGGATGAGCCGTTTCCATCTATTTCTATCTTGCACTTCTGCCTCATCAATTCCCTTCTCATGTAAAATCTCCCTCTCACACAGTCCTTCCATCTCTTTCTTGGTCTCCCTCTCTTTCTTCTTCCTTGCACTCCACTCCCATAGTATGTCTCCCAGCGTGGTCCTCATCTCTCCTCAACAGGTGTCCATACCATCTCAGCCTCCCCTCCTGCCACTTTCTTTGATACTTCCACCACCTTAGTTGACCCCCTTATGTAGTCATTTCTGATCCTATCCACTCTTGTTACCCCAGACATCCACCTAAGCATTCTCATTTCTGCCACATCCATCTTCTTCTGCTCTGCTTTTCTCATGCTTGCTGTTTCCGTACCATACAGCATGCTGTTCTTACCACCTTGTCTTGTGAAATTTTCCTTTTGAACCTAAGCGGCACTCTTTTGTCACAAAGAACTCCCGAGGCCGCTCTTCCAGTTGTTCCAGCCTGCCTGTACCCGATGTTTTACTTCTTCTTCCCATACTTCCTCCAGCGTTAACAAAAGATCCCAAATACTTAAACTTATCAACTCTCCTTATTTGCTCTCCACACCAAGCTGAATACTTTCTCTATCATCCCCCTCAGTGGTGGTACACATATATTCTGTCTTGGATCTACTTATTCTCATTCCTCTGTCCTCCAGTACTTGTCTCCATCTTTCCAATTTCACTTCCAGATCTTCCCTGCTCTCTGCACACAGAACAATATCATCCATACAATATGTTCCATGGTACTGTCTACCTTTACTTCCTCTATTATAACATCCATCACTATGTTAAAGATAAATGGGCTCAGAGCCGACCCCTGGTGTAATCCTACTCTCACCTCAAAACCTTCTGTCTCCCCAACACTGCTCCTCACTCTGGTTAAATACATTCCGGTACATCTCTTGTATCAATCGCACATACTTCTCTGGCACCATCTTCTCCCTCAGGCTCCTCCATACCTCTTGTCTCGGGACTCTGTCATAAGCCTTTTCAAGGTCAATGAATACCATATGTAGGTCCCTTTGTCTTTCCCCGAATTTCTCCATTATTTGCCTCAGACAAAATATACCATCTGTTGTTCCCCTTCCCTTCATAAATCCCATCTGCTCTTTACCTATTTGTACTTCTTCTCTCAGTCTAGCATCTATCATCCTTTCCAGTTATCTTCAAAGTGTGGGACATCAATTTTAATGCCCCTATAATTACCACACTCTTGGACATCGCCTTTCCCTTTAAAATTGGGATCAATATACTCCCACGCCACTCATTTGGTTTGGTATCTTTTCCTGTTCAAGGATCTTTATCATAAGATCGTACAGTATATCCCACTCCTTCATCTCCTAATGCTTTCCATGCCTCCACCGGGATCATGTCTGGTCCGGTTGCCTTCCCATTTCTTCATCTTCTTCAGTGCATTTAGTACCTCTTGCCTAGAAAACCTCATTACCATGCCAATGTTCACTTGCCCATCCTCTCTTATTAGTCTATTATTTTCTTCATTTAACAACTGTTCGAAATATTCTTTCCATCTCTTCACAATGTCTTCCTCCTTTCTAAGCACTACACCCTCTTGATTCTTTATTTGTTTGATGTGTTATATCTTTGGGTGCTCTTATTTCTAGCCTTTGATAGCTTCATACCATCTTCTTTAATCCTTCCTTTGTCCCCAGCTCATTATACACATCATCATACGACTTTGCTTTAGCTTGCTTGGGATACCAACTTTTTCACCACCTTGTTTTTCTCTCTGTACCTATTTCTGTCTTCCTACTGTGACTCTTCCCATCTTTTCTTTGCCTCCTTCTTATCTTTTACTACTTTCTCAATGTCTTCATCCCACCACCAACTATCCTTTTCTTCCCATATGATACCAGATGTCTCTCCTAGCAGCTCCTTTCCATGCCTTCTTATTACTGCTGCATTTCGTGCCCACCATTCTTGAACATCTTCAATCCCTATATCAATATCCTCCAAAACCCTCCTCTTAAACTCTCTCTTCTTATCCCCTTCCTTCTGTAATTCGTACCATTTAATTTTCCTTATCCCTTTAGCTTTGGTTTTTTCTTTCCCTTTTCAACTTCAAGTCCATACATAGCAGCCTGTGTTGGGGGGCTACATGGTCGCCTGAATAACTTTGCAGTTCTTGACCTCCACCAGATATCCTTTCCTTTTATACAAGAAATAGTCTATCTGGGAGAATCTTCCCCCACTCCTATATGTTATTAGGTGTTCCCTTTTCTTCTCAAAAAATGTGTTTACTATTGCCATGTCGAATGACACAGCAAGTCCACTACACTCTCTCCTTCTGGGTTTCTCTCCCCAATCATGGCCCCCACCCCATGCACCCCGCCCCAATCGCCTCATTTTCACTTCCGACATGGCCATTCAAATCTGCCCCTCCAAAACTATCACCCTCTCATGCTCTTCCAGTTCTTGCATTATTCCATCCATGTCTCTCCAGAAATTTCCCTTCTCTTCTTCTGTGCAACCAACTTGTGGTGCATATGCGCTTATAATATTCGAATCTCTCCTCCATAACATATCTTCAATCTGATTGATACGGTTCATTCTTTCTATGCACTTCTATTACCGAGTTCTTTAGTTCACTAGACAGTACTATGCCAACTCCATTTTCTACCTGTTTATTGCTCCACTATAAATATAGTTATATCCATCTCCCAACTCTTAAGCTTTTATTTCCTTTCCACCGCGTTTCTTGCACACACACAACATCTACTTTCTTTTCTCTCATCAAGTCAGCCAATTCTCTACCTCTCCCAGTCATGGACCCAACATTTAGCTGACATACTCTGAACCCAATGTGAGCTCGCTTCTTTAAGCTGACCCCCGACTCCTGATGCAGTAGCCCTCGCCTTACCACAGAGTTAGGGCGATGTCTCTGTGCGTCGTTTACGGAGTACGCCCTAGCATTACCTCTTTCCATATTTCGGCTCATTCCATTTTTGGGGAGGTTTTGGCACAGATTTTTACAGCCGGATGCCCTTCCTGACACCAACCCTCCCTATTTATCCGGGGCTTGGGACCGGCACCCATAAGGACTTGGTTGCCCCCCCAGGTGGCTAGGTTTATATATATATATATATATATATATAGATATATTATATATTATAATATATATATATATATATATATAATGCATTAAGCTACAAATGTCCTTTAATATCTAATTCGCTCTGCCTCGGAATTAATATATTTTCATATATGTTAACCGAAGGGGAATTTTTTAGTTGATAAGAAATTCGTCGGTTAATGGGCGCGAACGACGGAACCAAGAAATTAGCACCATGAGCCGACAAATTTCTTACCAGCTAAAAAAAATTCCCCTTCGGTTAACATAAATAAAAATATATTAATTCCGAGGTAGAGCGAATTAGATATTAGAGGACATTTGTAGCTTAATGCGTAGTATATAAGTGTGAATCACGGTGATGTGATTAGACATATTTATATATAATTATGTGTGAAGATGGGCGTTTGCATATGTGCATTTAAACATCGAGCAGTTTCCCATTCCTCGTTGTATCTATTGTATTTATTGCCAAATAGCTATGCAAATCAATCGCTTCACTCTTCCACCATTCATATTAACTTTTATTGCTATCTTCTAAATTTCCATTTACCCTCCGAACATTCCTCTCACTCACACAATGTCACAGTTACTCTCCATGACTCGCCCTGCAGACACTTCCAAAATTTTACACTATTATTTGTAACCTTTCTTCATTATTCATCATAAGTAATGTATCCAATATTTTACACCAAACATCTTCAAAGTTTTCACATTGCCTCTCTCTCGTTTTAATGATAAGTTTTATCTAGGTGCACATAATGCCTATACAGTATTTTTTTCTTTACTTTCAGCCGTCTCCCATAACTATTTCACATTGTAATACCCTATTCCTTGTCTAAACAGAACTATTTATTGCCTTTGTCATTTTGTTTGTTTGTTTTTTATGGTGTTCTTACGTTGCATGGAACCAGTGGTTATTCAGCAACGGGACCACGTCGAGAGTGAACTTCTATCACCAGAAATACACATCTCTAACTCCTCAGTGGAATGCCCGAGAATCGAACTCGCGGCCACCGAGGTGGAAGGCCAAGACCATACCAATCACGCCACTGAGGTGCTGCCTTTGTCATTTGATTTTCACTTCTCATTCAAAATCCTACCATACAGCTTTCCTTAGAAAATAAGTTATATTATACCACTACAGTGTTTAAAGTCTGCTTTATCTTTTCCATTTATAAAATGAAATAATTATTCCTGTCTCTGTTCCTACGGGACTTTTCCAACATCCAAATGCACCTTACAAACAAAGGTCAGCCATATTTCATCTGAATTGTATTCCCATTAAATCGTGATGTTACGTAACTTTTTAACCTCAATTATGACCTCCTTGAATCTTCAAAAGTTACGTACACGAGAATTCTCAAACTTACACTAATGTCTAGTGTTTAGCGTCATTCAGCTCTGTCCTCTGACTACTCTCACATTCAACATGTCTTCAAAATAGAAAATTTAACGACCAAGGAAGTTTCACATAAATGAATACAACAAATAAACAGTAAGAATTGTTATGCACAGAACTTGATTTTTTTTCAAAACATATACAGACACTAATCGGATTTTTTTTCTATGAAAGCAAATCTGTAAGTAGAAATGGCTGCTCCATAAATAAGTACATAATTATTCCACATATAAAGAATAGAAATATGCAAATCAAGAATATTATGTAATATCTATTATGGGTTGATTTGGTAATTCTTTTTTATGAAAGCAAATCTGTAAGCGAAAATGGCTGCTCCATAAATAAGTGCATAATTATTCCACATAAAAAGAATAGATATATGCAAATCAAGAATAGGTTGTAATATGTATAATGGGTCGATTTGGTAATTACTCTACTTTATAATTTCGTAGTTGCTACAAGAATAAAAAAAAAAAAAAAAGATTCCTTCAGCCATATTAATCTCTGTGGACTTTGGTTCAGTGTGAAATTAATTTCAAGGCTGGTCGACGTGAGAATAAATGCTATGCGTAGCCATATTTTCAAAAGCAAAAATCTTACACGGACTAAATTGCTTTTTCCCCCCAACCCCAATATGCGTATCATCAAAGACACCGAGATGAGATAAGTTTTTTTTTTTAAACAAAGAAGGAGGGGCCAATGAAAACACTGAGGTATATGGAAAAACCACCCTGTCATACGAGCCCCAATAAAGAAGCAAAAAAAAAAAAAAAAAAAGCTTTCCATCAACAAAGGATGAGAACCTGTTAAAGGAGAAAAAAAACACCTCCCTGGGTAATATGTGGAAAACGACAGAGAGAAAAAAGGCAATGTGGTAACACAAAGAAAAAATCCCAAGGACTGATAACATTAAAGAAAATATAAAAAAAAAGACGGTTAATGGTTAAAAAAGCACCTTCCTGGGTAATATGTGGACAACGATAGAGAGAAAAAAGGCAATGTGGAAACGCAAAGAAAAAATCCCAAGGACTGATAACATTAGAAAAAATTTTTTAAAACAAGGATGGTTAATGGGAACTAAACCAACCTCGCCTTCCCTTCGTTGCATCGGCAGCCAATCACGACCGACGTATCTCCTGCCGTAGGTGATTTTCATAAACGGTTTCGTGCTTGGCGGTGCGTAGTGAGCATCCATAATACCAGACATATTAATAATGCTTCAAGGCTTTCATCGACAACGACGTCTCTCTCTGATGCTGCTGCTGATGCTGCTCCAGAGAGAGAGAGAGAGAGAGAGAGAGAGAGAGAGAGAGAAAGGAAACAACATTCGACTAAAGTTTCATCATCATCTCGTCTGGTGTCCTCTGAAGTTTCCAAAGTTCAATAATGTCGTCAAGAGATGAAGGGGGAGGTACATACCACATGCGCCAACGATTTCAATAATGTGATGGAAGCCGCTGGGGGGAGGGAAGGAGATGGGAAGGGAGGGAGGGAGGGAAAAGGCGGTGGAAGGGGGGGAGGGGAGGGAAGGAAGTAGGCGCACGATTAGCCTCCTCTTCTTCCCTTTTCGAAATATAAAGGGGGCAGCGATGGCGGAGGGAAGGGACAGAGAGGAGGGGGAGGTACGCCTCCAATTCGAGGGCCATCTCGCTTGAGAGGAGTCTGAGGCGGATGGGAGGGGGAGATGGAGCGAGGGGGAGGGGAGGATGGGCTAAGTGGAAGAAGGGGGGGTAGGGGGAAGAAACTAGGGATACTACAAAAGCTTACGCCAGCTTATACTGTCCTGATGCCGCTCTCTGATATAAACCTATTAGCAACATCCCCAACTGATATGTACTTATAAAACACCCCACCCCACCCACTCCCCCTCCCCTCCCCTCCCTCCCCCTCCCCTCTCCTCCGTTAACTGTTGCCTGATTCATCGCCGAGATTAAATCTCTCTCTCTCTCTCTTTCTCTCTCTCTCGTCTCTCTCTCTCTTCTCTCTCTCTGTTGTTGACAAAGCTGTCTTCCATCTTGCCATCCTGGGCAGCCACAGTGATGAAAATGAAATTAGCAACGCAGGTCGCAGGTTACAGGCTGTGCATTCAGCCCGATGGCCGCGAGCGAGCGCGCGTTCCTCCCTCCCGTTGCTTTGATGACGGCCGCGCGGAAAAAACTAATATCCCGCCGAAGTTACGAGTGTTATGGGTGGGTTGAGGGGTGGGGGGGTAGAGGGATAGAGACGCCCCTGCTTTGGTAAAACCACAGGTCTGATCCTTCAGGGGCGTTTGTAACTGCTGCTATAGTAGATTCACATCAACCGTGCATTTGATGTCTAAGGCAAGTCCCTTACGACGCTCCTGATTGGCTGTTGATAAGCCAATGACAGGCGTGGAAATTCTCAGTCTCCCTCGAGCGTTCGCATGGGTAGGATCCATGTTCCACCTCTCCTGAGGGAACGTCTTTCAAAAGTATTCGTCAGGAGAGGTGGAACACACATCCTGCCTTTGTGAAGTCTCGAGAGAGACTGGGAGTTTCCAGCCCCGTCATTGGCTTATCAACAGCCAATCAGGAGCGTCGTAAGGGACTGGCCTACACATCAAATGCACGGTTGATGTGAATCTATTATAGTCATTTCGACAATTGTTTAATCATTTTCTTAAAACGTCCATTTTATTTTGTGAGCTATCTTTGTTTCTTTGGTTACTTCTTCTATGTTTTCGTTGCTGGTTTACCTCTGTTCATTAATTTTTGTTAATTCTCTGTCTTCGTTGGTCAAATATTTTTCGGTGTCACTTTTTCAGGGGTTAATTTCTGCGTTGGTCAGAATCTCTTCGTTATCTCTCGTCGTCACTAATGAATGTCTCTCTTCATATGTTGAAGGCATTCACTGGGTAATTTCTCTTCAGTGATCAGTCTCTTCTTCTGTGATTAATTTGTTGATGGTTAATTTCTCATCGTTGGTGAATGCTTCGTTGTTAATTTATTTTAACGGTTAATTTTTTATCGTTGGTGAATGCTTCGTTGTTAATTTATTTTAACGGTTAATTTCTCATCGTTGGTGAATGCTTCGTTGTTAATTCATTTTAACGGTTAATTTCTCATCGTTGTTGAATGCTTCGTTGTTAATTCATTTTAACGATTAATTTCTCATCGGTGGTGAATGCTTCGTTGTTAATTCATTTTAACAGTTAATTTCTCATCGGTGGTGAATGCTTCGTTGTTAATTAATTTTAACGGTTAATTTGTCATCGTTAATGAATGGTTATTTGTTAATTAATTTTAATTGGTAAATTTCTCATCGTTAATGAATGGTTATTTGTTAATTAATTTTAACTGGTAAATTTCTCATCGTTGGTGAATGCTTCGTTGTTAATTAATTTTAACGGTTAATTTCTCATCGTTGGTGAATGTTCTTTGTTAATTAATTTTAACGGTTAATCTCTCATCGTTGGTGAATGCTTTTCTGTTCATTAATTTTAACTGGTTAATGAATTAACCCTCTGTTGCCAACTTTTCTCGTGTCTTATTTCTTTTCATCGGTACAATCTTCCTTGTTGCTTAATTCCAGTATCGATTGATTTCCCTTCTTAGTTTACCTTTTTGAATAGAATAGATTAACTCTCCAGTATTGATTGATTTCCTTTCTTAGTTTTAGCCCGCCTTTTGGAAATGAATGAGAATAGATTCTCAGTCGTCATAGCTCATTTCAGTTAATCCGATCAAGATACGCTGAAAGCATCACTTGCATAATAATCATTTACCGTTTCCTGCAAGACCTTAAAGACATTACCCCTTACCCGCTAAGATATCTATCCTCCCGAGTACCATCTATTGAATATTTTATTAAGTGTTATTATTGCTTCCATTCATTTCTTATTTTCGGTTATATAGTTTTATTTCTTTTTTATTTTATTATTTATCTTATTATTTTTTTTTTTGCTTGAAAGGCGAGGCTTAGATCATTCCCCAGTGTGTTATTGCCTGTCCACACTGGTGGGCATGCCCGTTGGCTACATCTCTGTAGTGATCTTAAATTTCTAGCATGTTATGGCCTGTCCACACTAGCGGGCATGCCCATTGGGCACTTCCAACTCTTTATATTTTCTATCGCTACTGAGGCAGTATTACCAGACAATCGTATCGTTCTGGCTCCTTACTCGGTCAGTCAGTTTGTGGAACGGGTTATGGGAACAGTGTTTGCCCGTCGGGCAGTGCCCGCTATAGTAGACAGGAGTTTATTCCATTCAACTCACGAGTAGTTAGTTATCCCGAATACGAATCTCACCCAAATTTCAGGATAGTTATCTTATATCTTCATTAATGATACTGCGCACAGCCTTATATGCCCATTGACATTATAAACAAGATTCCACTAATTAGAATGCCAACAAGTCAAACAAAAGACAAACAAGAGAGTAGAATTAAAGTATATGAAAGCTGAGAAGAAAGTGGATATTGAATGGCCATAATAATCAACCAAAACACAACTCTGAGTCAGAGAAATCAAGAGAAGAAGGTATTATAGGAAGGCAACACTGCAACAATCTGGAAATAAACAGCATCAACAGTTTTACAGTCAAGTAAAAAAACAAAAACAAAGAAAAAAACCTTCGATGCCGGCCTTCGTAAAGTTGGGGGCCACTTAATGTAATATCACACAATTTTTACTTAGCAGGAAAATCGTATTTTTTAGTGCTTATAATAATTATAGAAACGGGAACAAGCTTAGAAGAAAAAGAAGAATTGTACAAAAGATTTACATGTAGAGAGTTTGGGTGGAAGTACTCTAAATATCTTTCTGAATAACAATGAAGAACGCGTCTGAATATACTCCACTCAAGCTGTGCAGTTTGTCAAAAAGCAAATTAGGCCAGAAGTGACTCTAGGTGACATGTACCAGGGAAAAGACATCAGCCAAAAACTGCTTAATTAAACTCAGAGTTCTGAATAAGGTCTTGGCTGAATCTTTAGGATTAGCTAACTTCTTCCAGTCATTATCTAATGATAATCGACGATGAAATAGACCTAGACATTGAGGATTACACGTAGATCATCAAAACTGAGGATGAATATAGAATAGAATGTAGAATTTAGTCCAAAGGCCAATTATTGGTACCTATAAAGTCATTTAGAGTTGAAAAGGAAATTGAGGGTAGAAAGGTTTGAAAGGTTTAACAGAAGGGAAACCTCGCAGGTGCAGTGCAAAACATTTGTTAGAAGAGCGTTGATAGCAAGATGGAATATGATTGGAGCACTGACCCCATATTTCGGATGCTACTCATTGTTCCTCCCTCCTCACCAGGATTCAATCTAGTTCATTTTATCAGAATGCCAGTCTCGCTCTATCTCTCGATTCCTTAATCATCTTTTTCTTTGCAGCAACGTGATATTTCTCTCTCTCTCTCTCTCTCTCTCTCTCTCTCTCTCTCTCTCTCTCTCTCTCTGTACAAGTGTTATTTCAGTCACTGTCCTATTGAGCTCAAGATTGGAGAATTCTTCGTCCTCTCAGATGGCCTCGGAGCACCCATCAGGCCACCCCTTCCCATCTTAACCCTGTAATATTTATATTGAACAGTTCAGTGACTTTTTTTTCTTCTATTGACTTATGGAATTCTCTCCTTCCTCCTGTTTTTCCTCTCGCATAACCTTTCTTCCTTCTCTGGGCATATCTCTCTTCTTTTTTTCCTGGTTAAACATAACCTGTTTTATTTTCTGGTAAAAGCTTAAAAAGTGTATAAGGTTGCCCGTCCCATAGCTCTCTGTCATAATAGAATTTATCTCTTGTAGAATTACAAATCAACACTGAAAAATTCTCTATTGACTCTTCAATAACAAGAAACGCAGAGGTCCTTGACATCAAATTACGCAAAAATCACGTAGTCATATTTTAAAACCTCTCGATTCTCAAAAAAAAAAAAAAAAATCGTTTCCCAGTCTTGATCGATGTCTGCCAGAAACGTTAAGGATTGTTAAGAGATTTCTTATCCTATTATTGGCTTGCTATTGGCTGGGGCAACTTAGTCAATTATCTGCGGATTATTCACACTTCAGGGAATATTCACAATGTGAGTCTTCCCCCAAAACCCCTTTCTACGTCTTCGTCCGTAATTTTCGGAGTTTCCTTCCACTAACAATTTCTGCTTCGTTTCTTTTCTTTGAGAGGTTTTCGGAGAAGGAGGGAAATGGGATAAAGACTCGAGGAAAGCATAAAACTCGCTGATATTTATATTGGTAATTAGATGAACTCTTTTCTTTGCGAGACCTCCGGAGAGGGAAGGGAATGGGGCGAAGAGACGAGGAATGTATAAAACTCACTGATCATATTGGTAACTATACTCTGTTTTTTTCCATCTGTCCATCCGCCTGTGGTGTTTGAGCATGGTAATACTGTGTCCCGGGCTTTAAATAATATCCTATTTCGAATATTAACGGTGTAATTCGCATACAGTAAATTCAGTAAATTATTAAAACACTTTTCAGTTGCAAATGTACACCCAGATATCCTTTTATTTACCTAAAACTTACACATAGCGTGATTATTTAAAGCCAGGGACGCAGTGTTACCATGCGAAAACACCACAAGCGGATGGACAGATGAAAAAAAACGGAGAATAGATGCATTAAGTTGACATCAGACCTATGAACATAAATAAGTTTATACCTATTCTATAAATTGGTCGTGTTTATAGACACCAGAGCTATGAAACTCAGTAAGAAAAGAATGATTATATGCTATTGATTGGCCTTCATTTTATTTTCTGCGTCAGTCTGTCTGTTGGTTTTTTTATTCTGCTTACTTTCTTCAGATTTATTTCGTCAGTTTATCAAAAATATCATTAGAAAAATTAATTATATATATAAAAGAAAGAGGACTTCAGTATGTTGAATATAAAAGGACGATGCGTAGGGATGCTAGTAATGAGAACTGGTTTGAATGAGAGAGAGAGAGAGAAAGAGAGAGAGAGAGAGAGAGAGAGAGAGAGAGAGAGAGAGAGAGAATACTAAATATTACATGGCCGTGTACAGATCTATTTAAATTCATAATTCACTGGTAATGAAAACTGGTTTGCATGAGAGAGAGAGAGAGAGAGAGAGAGAGAGAGAGAGAGAGAGAGAGAGAGAGAGAGAGAACAGTAAATATTACAAGGCCGTGCACAGATGTTTTAATCCATAATTCACTGGTAATGAGACCTGCTTTGAATGAGAGAGAGAGAGAGAGAGAGAGAGAGAGAAAATGGACGGTGTAATTTTGTCGAGGCATCTGGCAAACGAATATACTTAAAAAGTGAACGAGCAAGAAAACTTTGCTTTATTCTCCTTCATAATCGTCCCTGAATACCTTTGAGTGTAAGATCATAAATCATTAATATGTATCGATAATGAGGCTGAACCCTTCTATTTTTGAAACCTCATCATATCAATTTGCAAAACTTAATTAGGTCATAAACGCCTCCGTTCCAATCAAGATAATCTGTCATCGGAGCCAAAAGAGGATTCACTCAGTAATTTGATATCCTTCAAAAGTGGGCCATTTAGACTTATCAAATCCTTAAGGGCTTTATCTGTTTTATTAACCCATGGTGAAAGAATATCCATTCAGTATAGGTTTAGAATTCTTTTTAATTTTGTTTTCCTAATGTCTGAAGATGGTATCGACGGTATCACAAGGTTACTGACTATACTTATTCAGTGAATTTCTTAAAGGTTGCAGACTTGCTACATCTAGTTTTGTTACTTTATTTCCTCAGCTCCAGAATCCCAACTAAATAAAATTATTCGAAATCATTCGCTCAATTTTAACGTTATATTTAAAAACGTGAAAACATAAAGAACATCTTGTAAAATAAGAAACGTCTTGCAACATCATTTGCAACATCATTTTACTATTCATTACAAGTCACCATTGTGCATTTTCATGACACCATTGCTCTTTACGTAATCTATTTTATTAGCTTTATGATGACGAATCTGTTTCAGATGCTGTAAAAGTTTTCATTTGCGTCTCATCTCATCATTCACAATTATCTCCACGCAAAGAGATGTCAAATTCCATGCCAAAATGCGTGTTTCAGAAGCCACCGACAACGCTCTACATTCTATGACCATAATTATATTCTATTATCATAATTTGTAGCTCAAATACAGGACGGGGAGTGAAAAGGGTCTACCGAATTCTTCGGCCCTCCCTGGGGACGATGGAGGGTGGGGGCCGGGTGGGGAATTCCTTTTAGCCAAAGAAGTCTGTATCACACACTCATATATTTCACAGATTAGCTCTTGACTTCCCTATTAGAGCAGTGACTTATGACACCTTGAGACAGATACCCACCTCCCAGGAAGAAACGCGCTCGCGTACGTGCGCATGCGCACACCCACATACACACATTCCGGCCTTTAACGCATGACTCTCATGCCATTTAATTTTGCTGTCATTGACGTAGTACTGTTAAAGGGAATATTGACACTAAGCTGCCAATTACTTAAATTGTCACGTATAACGAAATGCCAATATACCAAAAGAACAGGAACTATCAATAATCTTGCTGGTCTTTTGGTATACTGATATTTCGTTATATTTGACAATATTGATACTTCCTGGTCTTTCGTTATATTGATATCTCGTTATATTTGACAGTAATGATACTTCCTGGTCTATCGTTATACTGATATTTCGTTATATTTGACAGTATGACTGATACTTCCTGCTCCTTCGTTATATTGATATTTCATTATATTTGACGGTATTAACCCTTCCTGGTCTTTCGTTATATTGATATCTCGTTATATTTGACGGTATTGATACTTCCTGGTCTTTCATTATATTGATATTTCGTTATATTTGACAGTAATAATACTTCCTGGTCTTTCATTGCATTGATATTTCGTTATATTTGACAGTATTGATACTTCCTGGTCTTCCGTTATATTGATATTTCGTTATATTTGACAGTATTGATACTTCCTGGTTTTTCGTTATATTGATATTTCGTTATATTTGACAGTATTGATTCTTTCTGGTATTTCATTAGATGGATATTTCGTTATATGCGACAGTCCAAGTATTAGCCAGCTTGGTTCCAAAAGGCTATAGAAGTCTATAGTATTTTGTCCTAAGGCTTAGAAATGACCCACTTCCCTGACTATACTTCAACCTATCCAGCTACCCACAATTCCTAATGAATATTCAATTACCATCATTAGTTCCCAAAACAAGAGAAACTGATTGAGTAATCTGTTTCTCCGTTACCTTCGAGACCACCGGTAGCGAAGGCGTTGGAATCATTGTTGTGACAGAATAACATACAGTATTATTTTATTTTTATACAAGATGTCATGGTTATTAACAGCAGAGACAAAGGAATAGGGATGAATTTGCTAACACTATGTTAATACTTCAGGCCAGGAATAGCCGAAAGCAATTTGTCATCTACGTCTTATCGGAAAGGGGAAAAATGCTTTGTATAAATCAGAAAAAGTAAAAAAAAAAAAATACATACTTTATATGGGTTAGAAAAAGTAAAAGAAAAAAAAATACTTTGTAAAGATCAGGGAAAAAATAACCTTGTTGTATGGTTGATGATTTCTGAATACGTAATGACATCACGTCCAAAAATATACATTGCCAAACAGGTGGCCATTCTCGAAATGCCGCTTCCCTCCCCCCCAAAAATAAAAAATAAAATTCCTCTCCCCCTGAGACTGGGGAATGAAAGAGAAAGCCAGGAAGTGAGTCTGGGTGGAAATTTCCCTTGTCGTTGTATGGAATATTTCTCCGGGGAAATAAGTCGCATCGCCTTGCTGTTGCGAGCAATGAGCAGAAGCGACTTTCCAACGACTTGCTGACGTTTGGAGCCGCCTCGAAATCTCTCCAGAATGAACGAAGGAGTTACTTACAGCTAAGGCGTTTTGCTGGGATGTGACTATCTTTTTTTTTTTTTTTTTTTTTTTTTTTGAGCATCCGCTCGGGTTTCGTTGAATGCGTTGCACTAATAATGTTGGAAGACTTTTTCGTTTTATCTATCTCAGAGATAGAATTGCTATTCAGGAATAAAAAGTATGTTTACTCTGTTTTGTCCAAATCTCTATCAAACATACGTCCTTCACAAACTTTATAAAATGTTTTCAACACTTTTACGACTTATTCTTGACATGTTGAAAATATACAAAGCAATAGCATAATCCTACCAAGAACAGTTTTCTTTCTATCCGAGATAGTGCTACCTTTTTTTTTTTTTATAAATATGAGCACGTTTCTTTGTTCTATCTAAATCTCTATAAAACTTTCGTCACCCACAAACTTTGTCAAATGTTTTCAGCATCGTAAAAATCATTCATGGTACTTTGAAAACATACGAAGCAGCAACATAATTATACTCAACAGTCAACCACTTCTGTACATACAAGAACGTTTTTACAAATTTATCTCATTTGATATTAATGGGTTTTTTAAAATAAAAAGTGTTTTATTTGTTTCGTCTAATTTTCCGTGCAAGATTCATCATCTATAAACTGTATATTATATTTTCAGCACAACTAAAATCATTCATATTTTTTTTTTTTTTTTTTTTTTTTTTTTGAAATCATAAAAACTAGTGACACAGTCCTACTCGGAGCAGTCGGTGATTGCTGTATATACAAAAAAGTTTCTTTTAAACTTATTACAGTAATGTATTTTTTTTATGAATGAAAATGTTTTCTTCGTTCTGTCTAATTTCATATACAACATTCGTCACTATCAGATTTTTAAAAACATTTGGAATATTTTATAATGTCGATAAGATTCGTTCACATTTTGTAAAAAAAACAAAGCAGTAAAATCCTTCTGCAAATTTTATAAAATATTTTAAAACGTCGCATATTAAAACTAGCAATCATTCACTGTCAATTTTAAAAAAAAGCATACAAAGCAGTGAAATAACCAACACAAAGCAAAGCCATCAAAGATTTTCAGTGAAATAACCAACACAAAGCAAAAAAGATCAAAGATTTTAGCTAGAAAAACTTTTAAAAAAAGATCGTAATAATCCTACTTTCATGCACGTGAGTAAAAATAGGAAAATAAGAGATCACGACGACACCACCCCAAAACCCCCCCAAAAAAGAAACAGGAAGAGAGAGAGAGAGAGAGAGAGAGAGAGATCAACGAGCTGCTACATTAACGTCAGAGCGTCCAAAAACGGACAAAGGAGAAGAAGAAAACCCTCTTGGGAGCGTTTCCTTTAACATGAAATACCGACGACACACTACCACCACCCCTCTATCCCCCTATCCCCCACCCTCGGCCGGGAGCGTTCAGCATATTACACTTTTCACTCTTCGTTAGCGCTGTCTCTTTCCACTCTACCCAACCATGATGCATCGCGCGTCACTTCTACAACCTCTACCTTTTTTTTTTTTTCATTTTTTTTTTACTCATTACGACTAATGCTTCATCGCCAGCTTCCTCTCGGACGGCCGCTGGGAAGCTTCATAGCCGTTTTGGTTGAAGCTCTTAAAATAGGTCATGGATAAATCCGTTTGGTGCATTTGATGTCGTTCTGAGTTCAGAAGGATAGCTGTCACGCAGGGCTGGGTTCCTAGTTTCACATTTATCTCTCTCTTCTCTGTCTCTATTTCTGTCTGTCTGTCTGTCTGTCTCTCTCTCTCTCTCTCTCTCTCTCTCTCTGCACACACACTCACACATGCACACACACGCACCACACACACACACACACACGATTCATCCTCTTGTTCGCTCCCACTGTGGGAACTTCGATTCATCCTCTTGTTCGTTCCCACTGTGGGAACTTCTTTACATAGTACACGATATGTGACACATGGAATAAACTGCCACCAGAAGTTGTAAACAGCAACAGTGTGGAGGAGTTTAAAAGAAAGCTAGACAAAATCATTAGGACACTGTGAATGAACAGTAAAACCTGCTCCTAGAGATATGTGAGCACACGATTTCTCCTCGGATGGACTAACAAGTCTTTGAGACATCCTAATCCTTGTAACTCCTTGTAACTCATCTAGAGAAAAATCAACGGAATGAAAAA
>NC_087210.1:75404116-75411616 GCF_015104395.2 Macrobrachium nipponense | reverse complement strand
AAGATTTACCACATATTAGGCACCCAATATTCCACATATCAAATGGTCTTTGGTACTGAATTTTGATTCCAAGTAGCTAAGCCATGCTGACGCCTGAAGGGCTTAAAATTGTTTAGGGAACTATACTCTGTTTTTTTCCATCTCTCCATCCGCCTGTGGTGTTTTTGTATGGTAACACTGCGTCCCGGGCTTTAGACAGTTACATTCAGCTTACATTCAACGATTATAATAATATCCTATTTCGAATATTAACGGTGTAATTCGCATACAGTAAATTATTAAAACACTTTTCAGTAGCAAATGTACACCCAGATATCCTTTTATTTACCTAAAACTTACACATAGCGTAACTATCTAAAGCCCGGGACGCAGTGCTACCATACAAAAACACCACAGGCGGATGGACAGATGGAAAAAAAACAGAGTATAGGTTCATTAATAATTCTGTTTTAAAAAGATGAAGCGAAGGAAAGTGAGATTACAACTAAGGATTTATCGAAATCTTTTTTTGGAGTATTCCAAAGTATTTCTCGCTTTTTCTAATATTTTTTTTCAGCATTACCTGAATTTCTGTACTTAATATTCGAGCATTTGTCGATATACCTGAATCAGCAATAAAAAATTAGGCAGCAGACCTGAAGAACGAGCGGATAGATAAATAGGATAGTTAATTTAGGCAGAAAAGAAGACTGACAGTAAAAAGGTCTTAAAGGTCTAACAGGAGGAAAACCTCGCAGTTGCGCTATGCAACGATTGCTAGAAGAGGGTGGAAAATAAGATGGAAGAAAGAATATGAACGGTGGCACAGTAAAAAGAATGAAAAGGGGTTGCAGGCTAACGGCTGAAGGGACGCTGTCAAGAACCTTAAGTAATGCCTACAGTGCACCACGCGAGGTGCACTGACGGCACTACACTCCTTTGAAAACAAACGAAAGGTGATCTTTCATCAATGTTCACTATAATTTTCTAGTGTAGCCTAAATATAGAGGGATCCAAATGGCTATCAAAAGAACAGGTGGGTCTGCCCCACGCGTCTCTTCTCCTATTTTCACGGATGGGGTATCTAGCTTTATTCAGCTGCTACACTAAAAACTTTCCATTATTTTTTGTTTTTGTTTTTTCTTCCGTTTTCTTTTTTTTTCGTTATTCCTATACATCCCCTTCTATTTAGAGTTTGCTCTATCAATTCTTTATCATTTTAACCATACTCCATGTTGTTTATATATTACATACAATATAGTATATATATATATATAGTATATATATATATAGTATATATATATATATATATATATATATATATATATATAAACAACATGGAGTGCTGAAGTGCTGGAGAGTCCAAAACGATCGCCTCAACGAAATGCGTTTGTGAAATTCATAATTCATATATATATATATATATATATATATATATATATATATATATATATATATATATATAAATTATGAATTTCACAAACGCATTTCGTTGAGCGATCGTTTTGGACTCTCCAGCACTTCAGGCGTATAAATTTCCATTCAAGTCACTCATGTACCACCTCTTCAGATGTCAATTAAACCTGTACCAAGAGTGTTTTCATTTGAAAAAAAATTCTAGTATCCTCCGCAGTAGTATTATGTAATTCTACAGGCAGAAATCTCATGTTAATTTCGTTATTTGTATCAGTCAGTTCCCCAGATCTAATTCTTTATTAGTCTAAGAAAAGCAGAAAAAGAAAACAAGAAAAGATAATCAGCCTCTAAATCAGTGGTTTAATGTTGTTTCTATTTTAAAGATGAATCTCTTGTCAACAGGTTCTGTCCTCTGCAATGAAGCAGGTAATTAATTTAAAAAATAAATGACTGATAATTCTCTTTCCCTTAAAAATTGAGGGAACAAACACACAAAACACACCAAGAAACACCAGGATAGTATAAGAAAACAAGAAAAGATTATCAACCTCTACATCATTTGTCTAATGTTGTTTCTTTTTAAAGATTAATCACTTTTAAATTGTTCTGTTCCCTGAAATTAAGAAGGAAACTAAATAAATGAAGATGACTGATAATTTTTCTTTCTCTTAAAAATGGAGGAGACAAACACACAAAACACATCAAGAAACACTAGAATAGCCTAAGAAAACAAGAAAAGATTATCAGCCTCTAAATCAGTGGTTTAATGCTGTTTCTTTTTAAAGATGAATCACTTTTAAAAGGTTCTGTTCTCTGCAATGAAGCAGGTAATTAAATAAAAAAAAACTGATAATTCTCTTTCTCTTTCTCACAAAACACGTCAAGAAACACCAGGAAGCCAAGCTAATACACTTCACACCAAACGCAGAGAGAGAGAGAGAGAGAGAGAGAGAGAGAGAGAGAGAGAGAGAGAGCTCAAAAGTGAAGACGGCGCTTTCTTGCTTGGGTCCAAATCGGTGTCTCATCCACATTGTCTCCTCCTAAAACAAACACCACCTACCTCCATCCAGCCTTACGTAATCACATCATATCACGTTATCATCGCCTAACAAGCCCTTGTCAATTGACGTCACTGCGAGCGAGAGAGAGAGAGAGAGAGAGAGAGAGAGAGAGAGAGAGAGAGAGAGAGAGAGAGAGAGAGAGAAGGGAGGGCTACAGATCAGAACGACCTCGTTTACTTCAATTGTCTGGGGCATTCATACATTCCTTGAGGGGAAAGAAGAAGAAGAAGAAGAAAAAGAAGTAGAAGAAAATAAGGAGAATGAATGACATTTTGAGCATCAAGGCTGATTATGCATTGTGTACGTCTCCACTAAGTCTCGGAAATATTCCCCCAGAATATCTGAGGTCACTATTACTGCATAATGTCTGGATGACGAATTGTGCACATTTTAAGACCTCTAATGCCTGGGATGTTTCTCTTCTTCTTCTACTTCTTCATCTTCTCCTTTTTCTTCTTCTTCTTCTTCTTTTCATCATCTTTGAAGTCATGAGGAAAAAGGACACACGCTATTTCCCTTTCTCTACATTGTTATATCATTTATGGTGAAATAAATCACATGTATATTTACAAGACGTAGAGACCTTTGCTACAGTGCTTTTTCCTAGCAGAATTAAGTCAGTTTTTATCATAGAGGGATTATTTACAATTTTACTAAAATGAATAAATATAACGAGACCTTTTCATTTTCGAAGTTGAGGTTGGATTTCATTCGATAGGTATATATATATATATATATATATATATATATATATATATATATATATATATATATATTATATATATATATATATATATGATATATATATATAATATATATATACATAAGAAATAAGAAAACACTGTATCGTGCTTCTCAGTTGTCAATAGAAGGATAGAAGGATCCACAGTAATACTCTTGTTCATCAAGAGGAAATATGTTTGTTGATATATTTACGAAGCTTCATTAAGAAGAAATATATTAGTTGAAATATTTACGAAGCTTGGAGCTTTCGTCCATCCTCCCTTTGTAAATATTTCAACACACATATTACTTTGAATCCTTCTATTAATATATATTATAAATATACGCAATATAGACGTATATAATGCACAAACACAAACACACACACACACACACATTTGGGATTCAAGCCTCTATATTGACAAACCTATCAAAAAAGTCATTCAGTCTAGAACGGCAAGCTTACTAATATAGTTTTTAATAAATGTAACTTTTTGAAATTAGCAACGGAGACCCCACTGATAAAACTTCTGGAAGAATGAAAAAGAAAATGACTGAAGAAATAAATTGAAAACTTATAACCAATAGGATATTGTTTGTTTGTTTTGTTTGTTTGTATGGTGTTTCTACGTTGCATGGAACCAGTGGTTATTCAGCAACGGGGCCGACGGCTTTACGTGATTACCGAACCACTTCTAGAGTGAACTTCGATCACAAGAAATACGCATCTCTAACTCCTCAGTAGAATGCCCGAGAATCGAACTCGCGGCCACCGAGGTGGCAGGCCAAGACCGTACCGATCACGCCCCTGAGGAGACACCAATAGGATATTGTACACGCGTAAGTTTCAAAATATCAGAACCAAATTACGTCAACAACAAAATCCACTGTATTCCATCGTGACTTTGACCTTCATTATTCTGCTCATTTGAATAAAATATCAATATTCCAAATACGGAGCGGATTTCCGTCCGATGCGAAGCCGAATTTAGCACATGCATAAACATACATACGAAAACATTGCAATGAAAGGCTGCAATCGACAGTGTTGTCAAATTAACTGGGCCAGTACGGAAGAACAAACAAATCCAACACTTTTTTGACGCCTATTGATGCAGCAACTCAGCTAAATTTGATGCATGTTTGAATAATACGCAAATGAACGTTTATGAATCAGTATTCTGATTTAGGATTGGGACATCACTTCTATTCAGCTGGTAAAGGAAGGCCAGCTTCAATGACCGGATTGGTATAGAGATGAAGGTTGTATTGCTTGTAACAGTTTTGTAGAATTTAAAGAAATACAAAATCGCAATTTTTTAAAAGAAAATTTTATTTTTCCTAAATATACAAAACCTGAGGTCCTTTAAATTGGGAATTAATTCCAGCCTGCGCTGAAAGTAATTCCTAATGTACAAGACCGAGAGTTTGATATGTGTAGGAACAAATAAGAGTTCTTTATTAAGTGCAGGAGAAAAGTAAGTATATCTTAGTTTTACCAGACCACTGAGCTGATTAACGCTCTCCTAGGGCTGGCCCGAAGGATTAGATATTTTTACGTGGCTAGGAACCAATTGGTCACCTAGCAACGGGACCTACAGCTTATTGTGGGATCCGAACCACATTAATCGAGAAATGAATTTCTATCACCAGAAATAAATTCCTCTGATTCCGCGTTGGAAGAGCCGAGAATCGGACTTCGAACCACCGGATTGGTAGCCGAGTGCGAAAACCACTTGTCCAAAGAGGAACTTAAGTGCAGGAGAGAGAACGTACGTGAAGGAAAGTTACGTAGAAGGAATGATTTATTTTTCTAGCTAAGGGTATTGAACAGTAATGCATTTTGAAAGTAAATAAAGGAAAAAGACATGTAACGACTAATTTCAGTCTTATGTACCTAATTCCAAACTTTGGCAGTTCAAAGAAACACAAACGTCAGACTATGGGAATTCAAAGAAACACAAATGCTCGACTTCAGCATTTTGTTCCAGACTTTGGTATTTCAAAGCAACAACAAATTCCAGAGCTAGAAATTTAGTTTCAAAACTTTGAAAGAATTACAAAGAGACACTACTTAAGATATTCAAAGAAAAACAAACTCCAGGCTTAAGAATTCAGTTTTCAAACTTTAGAGACTCAAAGAAACAAACTCCAGACTTAAGCATTCACTTCCAAACTTTTGGGAATTTAAATAAACAACAAATTCCAAACTTAAGTATTTATTCTCCAAACTTATGATATTCAAGGACACTGCAAACTATAGACTTAAGCATTTAGTCTCCAAATTTTGGATATCTAAAGAAAAAACAAACTAATTTATGCATTTAGTGTCCAAATTTTAGCATGGCAGGAGAAAGATTTTAGCGCGATAATTTCTTGACATTATTGTAATGGGTAGCATATTTTTGCAAATGTTTTCCAGGCTTCAGTCTCTCATACTCAAGACTTTGACACAACTATTTCTGAACTTCAGCATAACTGTTTCTGGACTTCAGTTTAAGTCTCCGGACTTGACTTGACGATCTCTGTACTGTGTCACTGTAATTTTAATACTTTAGCATACCAGTTACAATCTACAGAACTTAACTCAATAGATTTTAAACTTTAGCACGACAATTTGCAGACTTAAAGGAAGCAAATCCTGATTGGTGCTTTAATGGTTCCATATCAAATAGTGATTATTTTTAAAAGGAACCTTTTTATATTATATGTAAATCACACAGGACAAAAATCACTTTTGCAGATGTTAAGAAAATTTAATTTAAAAAAATCAGGTGGAAAAACACAGTTCATTTGTAATAAGTTGTTGCAGTTATAATCTTAATACTTGAAAAACTAAATAGATAACGATAGATTTAACGATAGATTAAGGCGACAGCAAAACATGTATGTTATGTATGTATATATATATATATATATATATATATATATACACACATATATACATACCATACATATATATATATATACTATATATAATATATATATATATATATAGTATATACACGTATATATATATATATATACATGATATATATATATATATATATATATATATATATATATATATATATATATATATATATATATATATATATATTCATCTTAGTTGCCAACAGCCTACTTTCCCACACTAGTTCATAAAGAAGAAACCACCATTATACACGGAAACCAATAACCAAACTTTAAATTTGTTTTTTCGACCTAATTACTTTAAATATGGCATCCTTTACGCCACATAACAATTAGTAGGATTAAAGCTAACTCCAAGTTCTCATTACGGGTCGATTTTAAATCTCTCTCTCTCCTGGGTGAGGTATTGAGAAAAAAATATAAAAAAAGAGAGCTTTGTCGAGCAGTTTTTATTCCTGCCACCGAAGGCAAAAAAATGACGAGGAAAGGACATGAAGGTTTTCAGGTCTCTAATTAACCAATTTCTCGCTCAGTTTACCTCAATGGGAAAGGCGGACTCTCTCTCTCTCTCTCTCTCTCTCTCCCTTTGATTTTATGGAAATCACACCGGCATTGCCTCCAAATCATTCGCTAATATGAAAAAAGAACTCGTATGATTCCTCCCTACCCCCACCACCCCCTCGCTCCCCGACCGCCACCCCCCCTCCCCCCCCTTTTGTCTTTTTTTTTTTTTTTTTTTTTTTTGCTTACTACGAATTTTGGATGAGACGGATAAAGAAGAATTGGCGTTGGGATCCCCACCCCCACACCCCCACCCCCAACTCCCCCTTTTTTGTGGGTGGGGGAGAGGGAGGACGGGAATGGGATCGAGGGAGGCTTACTATAAATTTGATCCAACGTATAAAGAGAATTGACGTTCCGGGATATTGTCAAAAGTTTGGAAATCAAATATTACCTAAAAAAGGTAGGAGGGTGGGGTTGGGGGTCGGGTGACTATAGATTGTCTCTAATTTTCAAAAGTTTATTAATCATATAACGAAATCTCGAAAAAGGAACTTGAGACACTAAAACTAATGACACCGTAAGATGATAATTGAACCGTCACGATAAACTGACGTTAGCTTAAAAGCAATTCGCCTCCAACGAATTATGGACCATGAGAACTACTTTGATGGCCATTTAAACAGTCACTGACAACTTACTATTATGGATGCAAGTGTCGTAGGGATAAAGTACAGGAGAAAAGGAATTTCTGGTCCCTACTTCGAGCTACGAAAGCTTCCGAGAATCGATTCTTTACCTTTTAATAACCCATTTGCTCCAACTTATTCTCACTGATACGTTCTACTAAAAAAAAAAAAAAAAAAAAAAAAAAAAAAAAAAAAAAAAAAAAAAAAAAAAAAAAACA
>NC_087210.1:75396616-75401616 GCF_015104395.2 Macrobrachium nipponense | reverse complement strand
CTTTTAAATTGACTTTTTAGTTTGCCTCCTGTGTTTGAACCTTTGCTTTCATTGCATTTTTTCTCTGTTCCTCGCAACAAGTAGTCCTCCCTCGGCAAAGAAATAAAATTCTTTTAATCTCGGTACATGGAGAATTTAATGGACGACCTCTTCTGAGAGATGCTTCAGAAGAACAAAGTTCCCCCTTCTCTCTCTCTCTCTCTCTCTCTCTCTCTCTCTCTCTCTCTCTCTCTCTCTCTCTCTCTCTCTCTCTCTCTCAAGAAAAGGTACAATTAAGACGAAATGTATTTAACAAAAATTAACCAATAATTTCTAAAAGTATATATATCTCTCTCTATATATAAGAAAAGATACAATTAAGATGAGATGTATTTAACAAAAATTAACCAATAATTTCTAAAGGTCTCTCTCTCTCTCTTTCTCTCTCTCTCTCTCTAAGAAAAGGTACAATTAATACGAGATGCATTTAACAAAAATTAACCAGTAATTTCTAAAAGTATCTCTCTCTCTCTCTCCTCTCTCTCTCCTCTAACAAGGGAAAATGTTCTAAAGCAACGTGTCCACAATCTTTGTCCTCTCTTCTCTCTTCTCTCTCTCTCTCTCTTCTCTCTCTCTCTCTCTCACAAAAAAGGTACAATTAAGACGAAAGAAAAGGTGTATTTAACAAAAATAACGACAAATTTCAAAATTTTTCTAAAAGGATCTCTCTCTCTCTCCTCTCTCTCTCCCCTCTCTCTCTCTCTCTCTCTCTCAAGAAAAAGTACAATTAAGGACGAGATGTAATTTAAACAAAAATTAACCAATAATTTTCTAAAATAAAAGTATCTTCTCTCTCTCTCTTCTCTCTCTCTCTCTCTCTCTCTCTCTCTCTCTCTCTCAAGAAAAATTTACTATAAAGACCAAATGTATTAAATAAATACAGACTTAAAATATAGAAAAATTTTAAAAAATTTTCAGGGTGTCATTACAGATTATTTGTCCTTACTACCAGTCTGCTAGTAAAGGACTCATGCGACGAAAGGCGTAGCTACTAATTCGTTGTTCTACTTTTTTATTCGTGGCATTTGTCTTTATATATTCATATATACCAAACATGTCACCAGTACCTTGGTAAATGAAGTTCATTTCAGTTTTCATGAACACATATGTAAAAAAAAATTATTAAAACGTAGTACATCTCAGTCTTCATGAGCACAAATATTTAAAATAAACAAATAAAAAAAGTCCTTGATGATAATAACTAGAGTAAGAATTACTTTTGATAAATACTGCACCGAAACATCGACGAATATTGATTAGGAAAAGGAGTGTGACCTCACAGCTATATGATGAATGAAAATACTTGTTCCTCCTCCTCCTCCTTCTTCTTCTTCTTCTTCGTTCATTCACACAAACACTCATCAAAAAAAACTTAAATGACTCGGCAAGTCTCTCTCTCTCTCTCTCTCTCTCTCTCTATCTCTCTGTATGTGTTTCACTGGACGTGTATACGTGTGTTTTTGAAATCAGCACTAACTAAAGAATGGTTTTTGTTTTGAGTGAACATGCAGATACATAGAAATGTTCACCGAGGTTTCCTTTTAAATTTTCATACTTCGTTCTAATTGTATTCATTGGAAAGATGACTGAAAGATGACTTTCGCTGAAAGATTATAGTGAAAACTTGAAATATAAATTCATTACTTATATATGTTAATATACATATTTAAATATATATATTATATATATATATAATTATATCTATATATGGTGTCTGTGTGTGTGTGTATGTGTGTGCACATTGCTGGGGTTCACATGAGATTATTGGCAATTACATTTTCAGTCCTGTGTCATCGCCGGGCGGGGTAATGATTCTCGCCGCCGTGCATAGTGGGAAAGTTACTAAATGGAGGGGGTGGGGTGCCATAAGACTTGCAGCCTCATACCCTATATTTAACTGCATCCAACCAGAAAAGTGAAGGAACTGTGTCATTTGGGGCTTTTTAATGTACGTCATTGTGGTACAGATGAAAAGAAAAGTATGTTAGTTGATTTATCTAAGGAGACGAAATTGGATGGGGAGGAGTCAGACACAGGCGAAAAGGCAGTGTTTGCAGGAAAGGGAAGGACAGGCTGCGAGTGCATCTAGTGTAGCTGAAGGGTGTAGAGCTAGAGAAAGTGGATCTTCCCTAGATAGTGACCCCAAATCTTTCAACCTGGTATTTATCCATCTTAGCGGCGTGTTCAATCCAAATCCGTTGTGGATTAACGTAACAATTTAACACAAAAGACTAACCCAGGAAATATTAACCTTAGTTAATGATCACCATATAGGAAAAAAAAACCATAACTTAGCAACTGGAATAAAACCAAAGGCACCCTATGAGGCAGTATCCCTGAGGGTTTCCTGCCGCCTTAACTTATAGTAGCTGCCCTTATCATGAAGAACTGCACTGGACGCAAGTTACCTGGTCAGTCTAAGACCGGTGTGACTTACAAGTCCATATGGAAGCCCTATCTTGCCCCACAACGACAATCTTAAAGAGGAAACTACAAGCCCATCTCAGCACTTTATGGAAATACAGGTCAAGATACTGAGAGATACTGGAAGATGCTGAGAGATACTGGAAGATACTGAGAGATACTGGAAGATACTGAGAGATACTGGAAGATGCTGAGAGATACTGGAAGATACTGAGAGATACTGGAAGATGCTGAGAGATACTGGAAGATGCTGAGAGATACTGGAAGATGCTGAGAGATACTGGAAGATACTGAGAGATACTGGAAGATACTGAGAGATACTGGAAGATGCTGAGAGATACTGGAAGATTGTGTACTCACAACCAGCAAATGGATGTTTCGTTGCTGGCCTTTAGGACTTTCACCTGGTCAAGGGGGCCTGTCTTGTGAAGCTTCAAGGAGGATTTCCCAAATCTGTCTTCAGTGACGTATCGCTCTTAACTTTTACATTTTTCCTTTTTAACCTGTGGGTTTAAGTTGCGTTTATCTTTTTCAGAATTTTGTTTATAATAGACTTTTTGCTTTACACATATCTATTAGACCATAGTTCAAACGCACATCTGTTATAAGTCCATAAGTATATTTAGTTTAAGGCCCGATGATAGGCCTACGAAATGCAGCGTATGATGTATTTGTTAATTCAAGTTTCTAAAAGCGTATTACATTTCAAAGCAATCAATCCAATACGGATTTTGTAATTTGGATCTCACACGATATCACTTGTGAACGAAAACATGAAAGGCATAAAAAAAAACATGCACTTGGAACGATGTTGCAGAAAATTGCATGAACTTACAATGAGTCGAAAGTCCAAATTTTCCCGGCATTTTCATTACTTCATGTCTGATCGAAATAAAGAGTGAATGTCGAAATAAAAGATGACACACTTAGAATTCAGAAAATGTCTTGTTAATTGACTGAAATTAATTCTTCGAAATACTTTACTTGTAAAGTGTGAATAATCCCCGAAAGATGTATAGCTCGATTCTTGTAGGCTTAAAATAGGATGATCATTGTTCATAAATCAGTATGAATATACGAATATAATTATGTATATATTGTATATGATCTATACATTATATATATATATATATATATATATATATATATATATACATATAAACATACTGTATTATATTGTATATATTATATAAAATATACAAAGGATTCAGCACAATCATTTCTGCAAGTCATAAATAGTGCTGCATTGAAAATGTTTTATATTAAGCGTAAATGTTTTAGTATATATATATATATATATATATATATATATATATATATATATATATATATATATTCATGCATATATACTGATTTATGAACGACGATCATCCTATTTCCAAGCCTAAAAGACAAACATAAAGACCACATAGTTACCCATCTCTCTCTCTCTCTCTCTCTCTCTCTCTCTTCTCTCTCTCTCTCTCTCCCTCATATTCACACGAAATGTGACAGCAAGTGATGACGGACTCGGCCTTGGGTCCGTCATCCAGTAGATAGCTCTATTTACCTTGTGATGACACAAGCCAGTATGATGCCGTCACTCCCACACAACTAAAATATTCAAAACGCATTTTTCATCTCCTAGTGCGAGCGCGCGTGTGTGTGTGTGTGTGTGTGTGTGTGTGTGTGCTAGTACGCTTTTGCCAAGTGCAGAATAAATTATCTTCCCAGTTGAAATTTTCTTCATTTATGTACAATGTAATATACTCAATGTGGTTGATCAGTTGATCAACAAACTATGCAGTGTGCTCTCTGCATACGAAGAATTTATCTACCTTCATACATATGTTCATAAAATGCATATATACATACATGCATACATGTATGTATGTATGTATGTATGCATGTATGTATGTATGTATGTGTATACATATATATATATATATATATATATATATATGTGTGTGTATATATATATAATGTATTACATATGTATTATATATGTATGCACAAAACATCGTTATTGCCTTGACTTACACATTTCTAAATTCATCTTAACAGTAAGCAACATCTCCCCTTAATGGAAAACTTCGAAATGTAACATCAGCAAACACATGTAATTCCAAAGATGTCACAGGATGCAAACACGGACCCCTCGTACAAGTCTACTATTATAAAATTTAAAGGAATGGAGGTTTGTATACTTAACATTGGGTTTTCCTTTCCATATTTCACCTTCCTTCATTGATTCATTTCCAAAATAGGATTCTTCAATCGGGAAACTGAATAGCTTCCTAACTGGCCCCACGTCACCTAACCAAACCTTCCTTAAGTTGTCGATCTACATAGCTCGGATGTTTTGGTTAACGCCCTCGGTGGACAATGACGTAAAAAGGGGTCGTTTGCTTGAAAATATTGTACTTTTATATCCCATACAAAACACACTTCAGAAAGTAAGCCAAGCATCGGTTGCGGAATCTGTCTAGATTATAGCTCTTTCAACTCTCATGTAGAGCTCTTTCCACAATGCATTGCTGATGACTTCCATATTCTGA
>NC_087210.1:75376616-75391616 GCF_015104395.2 Macrobrachium nipponense | reverse complement strand
GATAATAATTTAGACAATTTCCGGCAGCTCCCGTGTCCATCTATCTTTCACAAGCTCCATTTCAACTGGGAAGTTCCATGAGCATCTCTAGTTCCTGCAGCCCAAGAGCCAGTGCGTGCTACTTGCTTTGCACGGCATTTGCACGGCATCAGCATCCACCAGTTACCTAGTGCTTAAAATAAACCGTGAGAAAATTCAAGAGTTATTCTCCATAGCTTTGTTCGTCTGAATTTTAATAATGTTTACGCATAAGTGTATCTATTTGTTTTGCTTAATTATTTATTTGTTATTTTCTATCCATTGTTTCTCTGTTGATAAATGGACATTCGCATTGCATGTTAATTGCCTTTCAAGCATTTTCCATTTGACAACTTCTTCGTTCTAAATAATGATTATAATAATATTATAATAGGTAACAGTGAGAAAAAAATCTCATTTTCATTAATTCAAGGTCGACAGACCCGAAATTAACCGACAAAAAATAAATCCTAAATAAATTAGATAAATACTTAGACAGCATTTCTAGTCCGAAGTATAGTTCATGCAAATTAGAACTATTAAAAAAAAAAGATATCCACATCCTTCCCACTAGGCTATAATTACAAACCATCAAAACATTCTGAAATCACTCCATTCATATCAATTTCAAATAAGACGCGAACGTTTGAGAAACAAAGACGACTTATGATAATTAAAATACTTATCACTTAACTTAGAATATGTCAAGATGACGCATATCTAATGTCATTTTATCGTTGGTGTGCTATTCAGAAGAGATTTTCATCTCGATACAATTAGACAGTGCGAATAATAAAAATGAGTTATTGACCCTAGTACCGGATCATAAGTGTAACTTTGATATTATGAATGCCATTGCCAATTAGCTCATTCGGATTCAGAAACTACCCTCCCTCCTTTTGGTTAATAAAAATAACACATTATAATTTCATAAATACCCATAAATTTAAAGGTAGCTAGTGATTTATCGCCCGAAGATAACTAACAAACTGCCAAAGATGTATGGTATCTGGATACTACGATTTTTAGAGGTGTACACAGGCCTTCCGAAAAGAAATTAACTTACATTCAAAGTTACCATAGTATTTTTTTCTTACTTAAGAGCAAATGCAATGCAAAACAATAAGGAAAAAATAAACTTACAGCAACGCAAAGAACAAAGAAAATGACGTCACAGAGTAGGAAGCACTTTCAGGAATGCGAAGAACAAAGAAAATGACGCAATGCAAAGAAAAAAATGACGTCACAGAGGAGGAAAAAACACTATCAGCAATGCAAAGATCAAAGAAAATGAAGTCACAGAGTAGCAAGCACTTTCAGCAATGCGAAGAAAAAAGAAAATGACATCACAGACGGGAACAAGCTCTTTCAGCAATGCAAAGGGAAAAAAATGACGTCACAGAGGGAGGAAAAAGCACTATCAGCAATACGAAGAAACAAGAAAATACCGCCAAAACAACCCAATGAAGAGGAGGAAGCGGTTCCTCCTCACCTAAAATCTCACACCTCACTCACCCACTTGCTCCAGCATTCGTGCAATCTCCGGCTAAACTTCTCCCCTAATATGTTTTCCTGAATGGGCCTAAAAGCATTCAACACTTCACTGCAAACGCCAACGGTCCCATTAGTCTTTGAAGAAGGTGTATTTGTCACGCCATCTCTTCACTGCTCGCGCCAGAAGCCATAAACAAGGCTCTCTCTCTCTCTCTCTCTCTCTCTCTCTCTCTCTCTCTCTCTCTCTCTCTCTCCGTCAGAAAGCTCCTATCAGGCGCGTTCATCAAAAATTGACTATGACTTGAACTTGCGTTACTGACCTGATTTACTTTCCACCGAGAAATATAGGCCTATGAAAAATAAAGCAATCGTAATTTGGTGATGCTTCTCAAAGGATATATCTGAAAATGAATTGCCTGGTAACGTATAATTACCTTCAATTAAGTTAATGAAAAATAAAGTATTCGTAATTTGGCGATGTTTACCAAAGGATATATCTGAAGATGAATTACCTGGTAACGTATAATTACCTTCAAGTAAGGTAATGAAAAATAAAGTATTCGAAATCTGGGGTTGCTTCCCAAAAGATATATCTGAAAAGGAATTACCTGGTAACTTACAATTACCTTAGAGTAAGGTAATGAAAAATGAAGCATTCGTAATTTGGTGATGCTTGTCAAAGGATATATCTGAAAATGAATCACCTGGTAACATATAATTAATTACCTTCAAGTAAGGCAATGGAACATAAAACATTCGAAATCTGGGGACGATTGTCAAAAGATATATCTCAAAATGATTTAACAGTTGATGTACAATTGCCTTCAGTTAATGTATGGTTGCTTTAATAGCTAATATATAATTGCCCAACAGTCCAACTTGTCAAACCTTTCTAATATTTTTGAAAGCCCAATAAAAAAAATTGTCAACATCATCAAGATAATCTAATCACAAAATAACAATTCTTATTTATCTAATAAATAAATAATAAATAATAAAATAATAAATAAATAAAATCTCATTTAGAAAATATAGCTGGAAAATATCTGACAGAGAAGCCATTAATCACCCTGAGGCTGAGCGAAGCCTTCAACAACTGAGCCATTCAGCCTCAAAGACCTTAGGTCAGTTACTTGACCTCTGAAAATGAGATGTTGACTCTTCATGTTTGTCAGGAAATCCTTACATCAAACTTGGGAGAGAGAGAGAGAGAGAGAGAGAGAGAGAGAGAGAGAGAGAGAGAGAGAGAGAGAGAGATGTTACATTAACTGTACATTTGCGGAAGATTACAATAATAACCTTATTTGCATGAGAGGGAGAGAGAGAGAGAGAGAGAGATGGGGGCGGGGTAATTTATATTAACAGTACTTTTGTGGAAGAATAAAAAAACTTATTTACACGAGAGAGAGAGAGAGAGAGAGAGAGAGAGAGAGACTGTTACATTAACAGTACATTTGCGGAAGAATACAAAAATAACCTTATTTGCACGAGAGAGAGAGAGAGAGAGAGAGAGAGAGAGAGAGAGAGAGAGAGAGAGAGAGAGAGAGAGAGGGGTAATTTATATTAACAGTACTTTTGTGGAAGAATAAAAAAACTTATTTACACGAGAGAGAGAGAGAGAGAGAGAGAGAGAGAGAGAGAGAGAGAGAGACTGTTTCACTAGCAGTACATTTGTGAAGAATAAAAAATAACCTTATCTGCACAAAGAGAGAGAGAGAGAGAGAGAGAGAGAGAGAGAGAGAGAGAGAGAGAATTTTCTTTAACAGCACATTTGCGGAAGAATAAAAAAAATAAACATTTACACGTGTGAGAGAGAGAGAGAGAGAGATTACGTTTACAGCACATTTACGTCAGTAAATAAGATAACTAAAATTGCACAAGAGTCAAATGAAAAGTCCGTGCAAGATGCTCACATGTGCCTTACTTTGGAAAAGGTACAGGCCTTAACGAGGTGTACATGCGTATACGAATAGTAAACAGTAAAATACTTCTGTGTAAAACAAACAGATAAATTCACATTGAACTCAAAAATAGACTTCGACTGGGAACTTCAGAACAACGTCTGCAGAACATCCTCTCCAATTAGCAAGCGCTGCGGTCATACGAACAAAGAATAGTAGATGACAGACAATTAGTACATAAGAAACAATCAACATCACGTCCTGGGGGAAGAGGAGGGTGAATGGGGGATGAGTGGGGAGGGGGACTTCCACATCTCTTTCCACGACACCTCTTATCCCCATGAATCATTCCATTTTCCTAATTCCCCCTTCATCCTAAACATATAGGACTAAGGTTAAATTTGAGGTTCACGTGAAGACCAAGACTCAGGGATCAAGACAGAGCCCCTTTTCATCGGATGGAAATGCCTCCTCCTTCATATGCATGACACCAATAACCGAATCGTTCATATAATTTGGAATTATCCCGGCTACACATTTCCGAGCAGCTGCAGTTATTGTTAATATTATCTATACGATTCTGGCAGTGTCAAGTATAAAGTTATGCGATTTATCATTTTCATCGACAAAAAATCAAATTTTAAAAATTCTTGGACATCTTCCCTTGCAGCTACATATACTATTAATGTTCTCTATACGATTCTGGCAAATTATAAAGTAATAAATTGCGAAATTCATCATCTTTATTTACAAAAAATCAAATTTTAAAATTTCAATGACATCTTTCCTTGCAGCTGCATTTGCTATTAATATTCTGTATACGATTCTGGCAAATGATAAAAAGAAATATGAGATTTATCATTTTCAATTACAAAAATTCAAATTCAAAAATTTCATGGACATCTTTCCCTGCAGCTGCATTTACTATTAATATTATCTATACAATTCTGGCAAAGTATTAAGTACAAAACTGAGATCTATCATTTTCATTGACAAAAACTCAAATTTTAAAAATTCAGGACATCTTTCCCTGCAGCTGCATTTACGATTAATATTCTCTATACGATTCTGGCAAATTATAAAGTAAAAATTGCGAGATTTATCATTTTCACTGACAAAAAATCAATAAAAAAAAACTGATGGACATCTTTCCGGGCAGCTGCATTTACTATTAATATTCCCTATACGATTCTGGCAAAGTATAAAATTATAAAGTAAAAATGACGAGATTTATCATTTTCATTGACAAAAATTCGAATTTAACAAATTCAGGGACAGTCATAATACAACGGTTGGTTAACGCGCGCATCCTTTTCCTTGAAAGATTCTTCAGTGAAACTTTTCATCTCCAACCCTTCCTTATAATAATCTCCGAAGACCTCCTTTCATCGAAACGACTGATGAAAGAGATATAATCTCCCTGCCTATCTGGAATCCTTCCCAAGGACGACTACGACAAGCCGCAACATCTAAATTTAACATCTGAATTTCCCCTTCAGTCATGCAAGAACTCGAAAGCGCACCTTTCAACCGACGACGAATACGGAGAGCAGGGAGGAAAATGAATGAGCGCTTCATATCTCTTCGCAGAAGCTTGTCCGTGTCGTACACAGAAAACCGCAAGAGCTACATGCCAGCAAGCAAGCAAGCAAGCAAGCAAGCAGGCTCCATCAAGAGTTGCCTGTTACACGGTCGAGATTGCGTGTCGGATGGAGAGAAATTCTTGCGCACGCAGCGAGTAGTACTACTACAAGCAGCGGTCAGCGGGCTTACGAAAACATGTTTTCTTTAATGAGCGGTGGTTGTTTTACTTACGGTCCGCCCATCAAAAGGAAACGAAGAAGAGATGGCTCCGGTTGATCGCCGGAATCGATCTCGAATTACCGAGCTACAAAACGAAGAAGAGCAAACAAGACAAGATAAGAGGAAGACATCGCTGGCCGGATTTTTGTTCACTACACTTCACCTGGCGGGTTTTTTATGGCTGTTTTTTTATATTTTTCATTCTTTTTTTTACGTGTTGGGATTATCTCCGATTCTCTGTCTTCCAGTTTAGAAACAGTTATTGTTCAGCGTCAAAGAACTTGCCAAGGTTGATCAAAATAATTAGAGAGTATAATGTACACATGGAAGAATTCTTGATGTTTTTATCATCACTCCAAAGCAGCTTATTGTGCAGCGTGATTTGAATGGATATGCAGGTGCAAATACATGAAAGAAAAGATATGAATATGCTAAATAAAAATATACAGGTATACATACATAAGACACAGACACACACATACATACATAAATATACGTATATATATACATATATACTTGTATATATATTTATATTATATATATATATATATATATATATATGTGTGTGTGTGTGTGTGTATATATGTATATATGTATATATATATATGTATATATATATATATATATATATATATAGTATATATATATATATATGATATATGTATATACATATATATATATATATATATATATATATATATATATATATATATATATATATATATCATGGTTGCAAACTTTCTTCATTACTCATATACAAAACCGTTCCAAGAACACTCGCACTAATCACTTAAACAAAAATACCCGGAAGGCTTCTTTTAGCCACCCATCACCAGGTATTAATAGAAAATCTTGAACACCACCAATCAATCATCTGCATCATTTCTCCTTCGGTTTGGTTGATTTTGCGTCTTTTACATTGCGTGTTTTACATTGTGTTTTAGTCTTAATTTTAACTGTCTCTTAAACAGAAGAATCAATAAGTTTTGGCTGAGGATTTAATGGAAGATAATTCATGAAGACATCGCCCTGTGACCATAACAGCTGATATGATATTCCTCCGAGTCTTATTCAACCACCTGAATATGACCTTCAGCAACAGTTCAACTGTGGAAATGAAAGTTTCCACAGTGCCACTTCTAAAACGGGAATGAATGAGTCAATGACTTGAAAAAGATTGGAAACGGCCACCCCTCCAATGGCAGCAAACTTGAACATAAAAATGTATTAAATATAAACGGACATAAAGATCATTACATTTCGATCCGGCAAAAACCACAGGATATATTATATTGATTTTTTTCAAATATATCCCAAATTTGCTTAGCGCACATTCCTCAGTTACCATCTACTTAATATGATGTTGATTATTATTATTATTATTATTATTATTATTATTATTATTATTATTATTATTATTATTATTATTATTATTATTATTATTACCAAAAAATGAAGCAGGAACTCTAAAAGGTCTTGTAGGTTTTACTACTACTACTACTACTACTACTACTACTACTACTACTATTGATAATAATAATAGTATTAATATATTATTACAGTATTATTATGAATAATGACAAGATTACCATTATTACCCATTATGTATAGCATTTACATGGAACATCAATGAGGTCCTTAAACAGTTCCCCCAAAATTCCCCAAGATAAAATAACATAAATAGAAAATTCAAGAGGAAAATATTCATTTTGTCGATGTCAAAGTGAACGCTGGTTTATTTTGAAAATACATAGATAAACATTAATGGTAATTCGAACTTATTCGTTTAATTTCTAATTACACAGAGAATGATATTGCTTCACCTAAACGCCCTCTTTCATTTCACTTTTCAGAATAGATTGCATATCACCTTCACTTCTAGTCAAGCGAAGTCTATTTAATTTCTCATAGCATTGCTACATTTGACACAAGACTAGTTTAGTTAAGAGTATGACGATGTTGGTGTCATATGATTCTAAGCAAAGTTATCGTTTTTGTACTCTGTTATCATTGGCTTTTTGCCTGTTCTACTACTATCACAGACATACGTACGTCTTATTGTCACAAATACATTTTTCTCTTCTTTTTTTTTTAACCTCGAAATGGAATTTTTACAATAAATATCAGCAAGCTTTAAAATGTAGGTATAAACAATGACTAGAGACCTGAAGAAAGTATCAAACATTCCTCATAAGATCCTTAAGAAAATAATGACGAAGAGAGAGAGAGAGAGAGAGAGAGAGAGAGAGAGAGAGAGAGAGAGATTCATTTACGGTTACTAAAACTGGCGTCGCAACATCTATGTAATTGAAGGCGTAATGAAATTAAATAGGAAAATATTATTGACGCCGTAACGAAATTAAATAGGAAAATAAAAATTTTTTTAAAGGAGTTTCACATAAGAAATCTCTAAAGTTACATAAATGTATATATAATCATATCTATGAATACTTGTATACTAAACACATATATACACTTACTACATATGCTTATTATCTGAATTTTACTGAGGTGGTCCGCCTCCCTAACAGACACATAACTGCTCTTACTACAGAGAGAGAGAGAGAGAGAGAGAGAGAGAGGAGGAAGGAGGACGAGAGAGGGGAGAAGCAGAGAAGAGAGAGAGAGAGAGAGAGAGAGAAGAAGAAGAAAGAAGAAAAGAGAAGAAGAAACGAGAAGAGAGAGAGAGAGAGAGAGAAGAGATGAGAGAGAGAGAGAAGAGAGAGAGTAGAAGAGAGAGAGAGAGAAGAGAGAGAGAGAGAGAGAGAGAGAGAGAGAGAGAGAGAGAGAGAGGCCCCAGTGACACTAACAGGCACCTGACAAAATAACCCAGAATTCCCTTCTGCCTCAGCAATCCTTATTATGAGGAATGTAATTTGCGCATCTCAAAAGTAGTCATGCGCATAACTCTGTCCATTCTGATAAGAAAATTGCAGTGAAGGAATCTAGTTTTTCAGGGTACGCCGATGAATAAAGGATGGCATTTTCTTCAGGTAGAAACTGTGAGAAAGTAAAATAAATAGATGAAAAATAAAAGATAAAACAAAAAATATTGTCATTATTAATAATGTAGTAATGTTCACCATTCGGCAAAACTTTATCAGTTATGATATTTGTAAAAAAAGAATAAATAAATACAAAATAAATAATAAAACCAAAAATATTATCATTATTGATAATGTAGTAATATTCACCATTCTGCAAAAGTTGATCAGGTATGATATTTGTCTACATGCCCCTTTAGGGGACATATTCCTTCTTCTAATAATAGTACAATGGCTAGGGGATTTTCTTCAGGTAGAAACTGTGAGAGCTAGTCAGAGAAAAATATATTTGTCTTTATAGATAATGTGGTAATGTTTAACATTCTGTAAAATTATTTCATCAATAAATTAAATATTTCTCTATATGCCCCTTTAGGGAACATGTTCCTTCCTATAAAAAAAAAGTTCTATAGCGATTTTTCAAAATCATCTTTCACTTAATTTTTAAACAGTATTTTCTTAAACTCAGATGAATTCTTTGTTGAACTTCATTCGAATGGTCCAAAAACTTAAATCTACTTTTTCGGAACTTTTAATTGATATTGTGAGAAACTAGTTAATAACTGACTCAAATTTAACAAATCATGCTTTCTCCAATAATTCAAGTCGCATCATTCAGTTTCCTTAGCGTTTTGATATTCTGTTTCAATCTTAAATTAATGTAATAAATGCAAACGAAAATGCTCATATCTATTTAATTTCGTAAATCTCTGGACTAAATAGCGTCTTTCAAAAGCAATTTGTAATTATTCTTGACCTTGACTAACATATCAAGCTAAAATCTTATTTTTTTCCAGTCAGCTACCTATCTGTTACATGCTTTCTATTTATTTTTGAATAGCGGCAAAAAGTGTCTGTAACAACTAAACAAACAAGGATGACCTTTATGCTCAGTTCTTCACAATGATCTTGAGAAACTGAACATGAATCAGTCTTTAACCAGACCACCTTCCGATTAATACTTTTAGCTTATCCAAGTAAGTTCATTCATTTAACCCCTTTCCTCAACTAAATCATTAATTTTGGAATCATTTAAACGAGTTATAGTCAAACTGGATTAACAACAGGAATTATTATTATCATTATTTCAGTAGAAGAAACCTATTGCCATGGGACAAGCACACAGGGGCCATTGACCTGAAATTCAAACTTCCAAAGAATGTTGGTTTTCAGCCTCCCACCGTAGACCCCACACTGCGGAAGTAACTGATCATGATACAGAGCCAGTGACATTTCATTCCCCGGGGGGAAACGCAAACCCGCGACATCTGAGTGGCATGTCACGACATTAACCACTATATCAGTGGGACCAGTCTGAATTTCAAAGACGGGCTTACCAAATCCATTCCTTTCTATGCAGTGTAACTGAAAAAACCTGGTATATTCTCAAAACACGGAAAGTTGCTGACATTAAAAGAACCAGATAGATAGAGTGTCTTATACAATATTTTATTAAGGGTAAAAATCCCGTTAAACAATACAATAAAAAGTTTACTTTTTATTTCATCCTAATCACACAGTCTTCATATTCACGGTCACCTTTAATGTAAAAATGAAACGAGATCGGCCTGAAGAACAAAATCCGTCATGAAAACGACAAAACATCGAAAAAGATTCACTTAATATGAAATCTTAAACTTTCTCATTCGAGATATTCAATGAACCGTAAACATGAAGATATTCTCGGAGTTCCCTAAGCAGAATCACTGTGCCAATTCTATCCAAGGATATTGATCATATAAGTAAATAAAAACATGTTCAACAGTAATATCACTTTATCAAAATATACACAATAGTCATGAGTAAACTGAAGCTAAAGTCATTCAAATTACTGGAAGGAACAATAAATTTCGCTTCAAAAAATATATATATCACAATATATAATATAAAATACTTTTAGATTACTGGAAGGAATAATAAATTTCGTTTCACAAAAAAAAGATTAAAATATATTGTTTAAAAGACCTGGCGTTACGAAAACTCGATGGGAAACAAAAATGTGAATAAGAAATTGTTGAAAATAAAAAAACATTCAACATGAAGATTCAGACAAAAAGAAAGTGAATAAGAAATGTCTAAAGGTGAAAGAATTTAGATATGAAGATCCACATAAAAAAAATCAGTAGATAAAAACCCTCATAGTTTTAATCAATTGGTTATTTCTTTCAAAATTTAGACGATGACCAGTTGAATATTGACTGGCAATATCATAAATTTCCCAAATAATTCTTGTTTGAAATTGTGATTTAAAAACAACAATCTTAATTACCTTATCAATTTACAGTGTTGCTAGGAGTGGCCTTAAATTTCAGCAAGACACGAGTTATCAACAATACCTGAAAAAAAAAAAAAATCAAGTTAGGTCAATGAATCATGATTCTACTTTTTGCATTCAATCACACACACAATATTATATGTAAACATATACAAACATACGATATATATATATATATATATATATATGTATATATTATATATATATATATATATACTATATATTATATATATATATATAGATATATATATATATATATATATATATTATATATGAATATATATATAATATATATCTATATATAGTATATATATACATTATATATAACAAAACTCTATATATCATATATATAGATATATATACTATATATAAGTTGTGCGGTGACAATGAGGGAGATAAATGATTGGCTGAAAAAATAAATAAAAATATTAATTTTCAAAACTATCATTGATACTGCGGATTTTCCTCTTTTTGATAGCCTATGCTTTTTTTTCTCTTTAAGCAACATACATGGTCAAAGCTGAAAGACACAGAGAAACAGGAAATAAAAGTATAATCAGGACAGAATGTATAACATATGAGAAAAACTGTTGTTCGAGGGATTACAATCAAGATTACCAAGTTTAAGACACGAACAGTTAAAACTATCAAAATCTATTTCCTCCACCCCCCAAATGCTTCGTATAGGAAAATTACTTTCTAGACAAACCAGTTAGATGATACGATAGTACCCGCGCTTAAAACACATTTACTAAAGACAACATCTCTCTGACGTCCAGAGAGCAAAGACCTGTTATTGGAATCCTTTTCAGAAAATGATCCCATTACGAGGAGCCGTTAACAAGAAACCTATTACACGCGAAGTCGAGCGATCAGGTCCGATCTAAAAGGGCCTCATCAACCTTCCCGTGGTTTTCGCTATGAAGCCATCAAGAGGCGTAAGCAGACATCGCCGGCCCTCGATCACATCAGCGATAACACTGACAGCTAATCAAATCCCAGCGCAATTATTAAGCGCCTCGCATGAAATGCTCATTGCCACACGTCGCTACCGCCTTATTACCGCCTTATAGCCCCCCGAACGTTATTGAGAAATATCTGATCTAACGACGAAACGAAATTAAATACACAGTGCTCGAAAAAAACTCAGCTACTTAAAGGTCAGACGAGGCAGGGAAGGCAGCAAAGGCTTTGCAGAAGTTGAGGAGTACAAGATCCGAGGAAACAACGCTGGAAGTTCGTGAAGAGAATGTTTGGAAAAATATCTCCGTTAGAAGTGGAGTCCACTTGCTGAATATGCAGTAAACGCAGAATATTACAGATATTGAAAAGAACTGTCTGTGAAAGATATGAGAAAGTTCGGTTAAAATTATAAAGACTATAAAAACAGAAATGCCTGAGTTGGTATGCTGATATATAGAGATTAGGAGAATACAAATGGATAAAGAAGTACATACATAGGATGATCTGAGAGTAATGGCAGGTCAAAACAAGGAAGAACATTCTCAGAGAAAAAAGCTCTAATTTGAAAGCCCATCATAGATAGATATGAATGGCTTAGCTTTGTGGAAGACGGGATGTTCTGGTCACGAACCTACTGCGTATGCCTACAATATTTTAAAGTCTAAAATGTATCAGTGTGCGTAGGCCTCACCTTTTATCCATCGAAATGTGATAGTAACTACTTAACGTTTAACGTGAAATTGGGAAAAAAAGTTGAAACACTTTATACAATTTCTAAGAAACAATGAATAATGAGTAAAGAATGAGGATAGTCAATTAATGTTTGGTTGGAAGTATATAAACGCTGTATCTCAAATTTTGTAAAGGTAATCACATGAATCAATAAACTAATAAATAAAAGACAATCCTTTAAAAACCCTTCTCTTCATTTTACTTTCCATTCGTCAAAACATTCACGTTGTTTTCTAGTAGTCGTTTCAACCACAAAAAAAAAACAACTTAAGAGATAATAAAATGAAATAACTTTACCAAATGCCTTAGAATGCCTTAGACCAGTGGTTTCCAACCTGTGGGGCGCGCCCCCACTGGGAGGCTCGAAGGGCTGCCAGGGGGGGAGGGGGGCGCGCCAATGCTTGATAAGTGGATAATTATTTCTGAAAACTATTAATCATGGAATTCAGTATTTCAAAATACTGAGCAAATATTTCAGATATAAATATGAAATTTAGTTGTCTAGATATATAAACTATTTCAAATTCTATATTAAGGAATTAATATATATATATATATATATATATATATATATATATATATATATAAATATATATATATATCATACTATATATATATATAATAATATATATAACATTGTCAATTATTGACATGTGGCGACTATGCCAGTAAATTACAGTATTTAAGGAAACGTGAGGGGGGGGGGGGGTGGGGGGGGGGGGGGGGAGGGGGAGGAGGGGGTGTGGGGGGGGTGAGGGGGGGGGGGGGGGGGGATCTGCGCAGAGAATGTGCCATTCAATGAAGAGGGGCGAGAATTATGTTGGAAACTACTGCCTTAGACCACACACGTCCTTGGTCAAAGACAATTCCCCTCGGCCAAAGAAGTATATATTTCTGGTCTTCATGATACGAGATCGTTCTTCCATGATGCTAAATTATCCGTCTCGAATCGCCCTCCCACTCGGTGCGCGATTCCTTCAAAAAGCCGAAGAATCTATTTCCATGCACGACTTTTAATCACAGGGCAACAGGGAAATAAATTCGTTTTCGCATCATGATCCGTAAGACTGGAAAGACTCGTCTGACTGGAATCGCTGACGAGCTAGTCAGCAACTCACTCGAGACTTCCTCGAGGGAATAACGAGTAGAATTCGTCACGGTAATGGCGAGTGAAACGAGATTGAGTCCTGTGACAGATGACGAAGAAGAGGAATTTTCAGTTGCGAAGGAATGCTCTTCACGTCATACTGTTATGGCCGGCAAATATGCTCTCTCTCTCTCTCTCTCTCTCTCTCTTTCTCTCTCTCTCTCTCTCCCTCTCTCTCTCTACTTCTCGATCTTTAAATTCAACAGTACCCATACAATCTCTCTCTCTCTCTATCTCTCTGTCTCTCTCTCCCTCCTGTTCGTTCTTCAAGTTCAACAGTACTCATGTAATCTCTCTCTCTCTTCTCTCTCTCTCTCTCTCTCTCCTGCTCGTCCTTCAAATTCAACAGTACACATGCAACCTCTCTCTCTCTCTCTCTCTCTCTCTCTCTCTCTCTCTCTCTCTCTCTCTCTCATATTCAATAGTACCCATGCAATCTCTCTCTCTCTCTCTCTCTCTCTTATATTCAATAGTACCCATGTAATCTCGCTCGCTCTCTCTCTCTCTCTCTCTCTCGTTCTCTCTATCTCTCTTCATATTCAATAGTACCCATGCAATCTCGCTCGCTCTCTCTCTCCCTTATATTCAATAGTACCCATGCAATCTCGCTCGCTCTCTCTCTCTCTCTTCATATTCAATAGTATCCATGCAATCTCGCTTGCTCTCTCTCTCTCTCTCTCTCTCTCTCTCTCTCTTCATCTCTTCATATTCAATAATGCCCATGCAATCTCTCTCTCTCTCTCTCTCTTCTCTCTCTCTCTCTCATCATTCAATAGTACCCATGCGATGTATATTATTAACACCATATATTCAGTTCAAGCCAGAAAATAAAGGGTTAAGAAGCTGGTAAGAATATGCTCTTCCGGTAACTCTAGTCTTCAGGTTTACAATTCAAGTTTAAGAATTTAATATTATGAGGATTACTCGGTAAGAAATTAGGATGCCAAAAAGAGAAATAAATAAATAAAATAAATAAAGCAAAACCAGAATAAACATATCTGGAAGACCAAATACTATATGTACTATGTGTGGGCAAGGGAGGCTTCTCTTGTTCAGGTGTGGGTGGGAGAAGGATCCCTTGCTTATGTGTGGGTAGGGGAGGATTCTCATGTCTATGCGTGGGTAGGGGAGCTTCTCATGTCTTGTGTGGGTAGGGGAGGTTCTCATGTCTTGTGTGGGTAGGGTTAGGGGAGGTTCTCATGTCTATGTGTGGGTGGGGGAGGGATCTCTTGTCTATATGTGGGTAGGGGAGGGGTCCTCTTACATTTGAGGCGTCAAAGGTAACCTTAATATCCTAATTACTTTTTATTATACCCATTTAAATGCCTTTTTTTTTACGTTATTTCCAGTAGAAAAAAAATGCGAAAGATTAAACGTCATGATCATCTTTACCTATCGATCAAAGATACTATAGTAGTGTACTCTATAGTACTTTAGCTATCGATGGACAGAGAGAGAGAGAGAGAGAGAGAGAGAGAGAGAGAGAGAGAGAGAGAGAGAAATTCGGTTATAAATTCAAAATGTATCATTTTGAAGATACTTATGAATTTGAATATAAGGCTGCTATGAGATTGACTATAAACACACGGACACAACGCCATATCAACAAAAAGCAAATAACTT
>NC_087210.1:75354116-75374116 GCF_015104395.2 Macrobrachium nipponense | reverse complement strand
GGTCTGAAGAATAAGTAGCGGAGATAAAGAAACATTTCAAGTCTTTTCGGAAATGACCTCATTAACTTCATGTAAGTTCCTTACTGGGCGAATTCAATTTGCCTTCTTCTACGTCCTGTCAAATAAAACAATAATACGCTGGGGGCACTTACGGCGATAAATGAAAATTGCAGCTGTATGTCTAAGAAATATCACTTTCACATACCAGAAGAGAAACGAGAGAGAGAGAGAGAGAGAGAAGAGAGAGAGAGAGAGAGAGAGAGACCCTAACGAGAAGATTTTGATGTTTAATTTCATCTTCCCTGGGAGAGACGTCAAGATAGGTGGATTGATGGAGCCTTTACCTCCTGAGCGTCGAAGTGTGAAATGAGGTCTTGACAGAATTACATATATATACAAAAAGCACATTCTCACAAACCCCAAAAGACCATTGGATGGTCCACTGTGGCTGTTGGTGGGTTCTATAGCACAGAAATTGACAAGATACTTTATACGTAGTTAAAACATTTGAGGATTTTATTATGACAAACTTAAAGCAATTTCACCAGAAACTTTGAGGAATTTATTATGACAAACTTAACGCAATTTCACCAGAAACTTTGAGGATCTTATCATGACAAACTTAATGCAATTTCACGAGAAACTGAGGATTTTATCATGATAAACGTAATGCAATTTCACGAGAAAATGGCATAAAATTTGAGGATTAAGTTCGAAGCTAATGTGTAACTGGTTCGAGCAAGGAAATGTCTAATACATCAATGTTGATGTTACGAGCATTATGATTTAAACCCAATTCTGATGTCTTTTATTCAAGGAAAATAATTGAGGATTAAATGCAAGAAAGCAGAAATTATTGAGATTGAATAATATTTGATAAAATTCATTCATAAATATTTCATAACATTTCAGAGTATAATTTTAAAACTTAACTTGAATAATAATTCATAAAATTCATTCATGAATATTTCATAACATTCAGAGTGCAATTTTAAAACATAACTTGAATAAAAATTGATAAAATTCATTCATAAATATCTCATAACACTGAGTATAATTTTAAAACATAAGTTGAATAATAATTGATAGAATTCATTCATAAATATTTCATAACATTCAAGAGTATAATTTTAAAACACTGATAACTTGGTCATTCTAATGGAAATGAAGCAGTCTTGAGCACAGAGAGAGAGAGAGAGAGAGAGAGAGAGAGAGAAGCGGAAATCTCTTCTTGGTAACTGGCCTGAAAATAACCACCCAAAAATAGTGTCAAACTGCGGTTAGGGCGTGAAAGCAATCACCCTCTTGAAGAAGGGTGTAATGGAGATGGAGAGGAGGAGGGGGAGAGGAGAGGGGAGTTTTAAGAAAAGTATAGCAAGAGATAGAACTTCCCCAACTACTGAGGGATTAAAGAGGCCCAGACGGGGATCTCTCTCTCTCTCTCTCTCTCTCTCTCTCTCTCCAACCCCCATCGCCTGCCGCCCCTACAACCCTATCGCGTCCCTGGCGGCCTAGCGCCCCTCAGGGGCTCATATGGAAGCAGGACTCGTGTCGGCGTGGTTTAGCGATGACGGCGATGACGCGGGTGGTTTAACAAGAGTTACGGGCGATGGTTTATAGCCGGGCGGCGGTTCCTACGTACGAGGTGCTAACGGGCGTAAAGTCAGGGTGTGAAATTAAAAACTTTAAAGGAAGCGTGAGCTACAATCACGCAGGTGAGAGTGTGACAGCTCGAGAGAGAGAGAGAGAGAGAGAGAGAGAGAGAAAGGGATTCTCGCGTTGGGAAAAATTACGACGTTGAGAATTGGTGAGGGGAAGACGGATATATAGAAGGTTAAAAACTTCGGGGCCGTCGTCACCCGAATGTCTAATAACTTCAAAGATCATTTATTTAACCCAATGGCCCGGCTACCGTCATCACTACCTGCTATCAATGAGCCGTGACTCCAACTTCAGAGTTACATATGATTTTATTTCTAATAAAGGAATCCTTATCTTCATCATAAATTATTTTGAATTCATCGTGTACACAAGACTCAGTCTAAAAAAAAATTGTAAAATATATCCATATTGAATAAACACGAATATGCAAAATATTATCTGACTTTTAAGTCGTTTTCGTAATTGGATTTGTTCTTCAGTCGAATTTCTCATTACACCTTTGATCTCTCTCTCTCTCTCTCTCTCTCTCTCTCTCTCTCTCTCTCTCTCTCTCTCTCTCTCTCTCTCTCGTTTAATATTTTTTTTTTTTTTTTTTTATTATCTTTTATTAATATTATTATTATTATTATTATTATTATTATTATTATTATTATTATTATTATTATTATTATTATTATTATCACTTAAATAGCTTAACCAGACCACTGAGCTCATTAACGGCTCTCATGGGGCTCGCACTGTGTGCGTGTGTGTGTGAGTGTGTGTGTGTGTGTGTGTGTGTATGGGTGTGCTTGTGTGTGTGTTCGGCTTTGGTTGAGTGTCCCAATCAGTAACAGACTGACTTTGTTGCAATAGTTGAACGACTAATGAGGAAGGGAATATAGTTTTATATCTCTGTTGGGTCATCCCCTTCTTAGGTGAAACACCTCCTTCGTTGATAACATAGGTCACTATAAATCTGATTAGCTTAGCAATACTTAAATTTTTGAGAGAGAGAGAGAGAGAGAGAGAGAGAGAGAGAGAGAGAGAGAGAGAGAGGTTTCATGGATTTTAATATTTTACTGGAGAGAGAGAGAGAGAGAGAGAGAGCGAGAGAGAGAGAGAGAGAGAGACAGGGATTTCATGGATTTTAATATCTAACTTGAGAGAGAGAGAGAGAGAGAGAGAGAGAGAGAGAGAGAGAGAGAGAGAGGTTTCATGGATTTTAATATTTTACTGGAGAGAGAGAGAGAGAGATATTTCATGGAGAGAGAGAGAGAGAGAGAGAGAGAGATTTCATGGTTTTTAATATACTGGAGAGAGAGAGAGAGAGGAGGAGAGAGAGAGAGAGAGTATTTTTGGTTTGATTTAATATTTTCTAACTTGAGAGAGAGAGAGAGAGAGAAGACGAGAGAGAGATAGAGAGATTTCTAGATTTTCATGGATTTTTAATTAATCTAACTTTGAGAGAGAGAGAGAGAGAGAGAAGAGGAGAGAAGAGAGAGAGAGAGAGAGAGAGAGAGAGAGATTTCATGGATTACAATACTGAACTTACTCAGAACCACAGAACCAAGTCTTCTCTGTACACGGAGTTCGCTAATGAATATAATCTAAACCATAAAAAAAATCTAAACCATAAAAAAGGCATAAAGATGTTTGCAAATAATTACACTCCAAACTCATCAATGACTCGGAGCAAAACTTTTCTTAAGCCCTCGTTGCTTAAAGGACCATTATCATTAAGCGGGACTAATTGCCATTTACCGGCTAATGATGACTTGTATTGCCCCCTAATTACATCTCATTCCTTAATTTCGCGGAGGAAACTGGATTATCCTCCGCCGGTACTTAAATAAGTACTTGTTTATGAAGACAACGAAGTATCCAAATTAAAAGTAAAATATTTCTTCCCCTCCCCCAGCCCCTGCCACGCCCCCGACGACCCCCCGACCCCGAAATTCGTTGCAGCCATAACAGTCCATAATGATCGTAATATATAGACTTTCTTGCTTCGACCAAAACATCAATAAGAGATAAGATAATAACAAGAAGGGGCCGGTATTATCCTCTCCAAATATGAACACGCCAAATGCATTAAATAAGCCAAATGCTTTCGTATATTATCAAAAATATTTTCTGTTAAGGCGACTTTTTTTAATAACTGACATTTACATATTTTAATAGCTCATTATTTCAAAGGACAGTTGGATGGACATGAAATGTCTGAGGTCGTGGCTCGAAATTCTTTACTTCAATATGTAAAACACTCGTATTTTGGGCAGTTTGGTACGAACAAGAACATTAAATATCTGTTAGAGATTTTTTTTAATAACTGACATGCATATTATTTTAGTAGCTTATTATTTCAAAGGACAGTTGGATGGACATGAAATTTCTCAAATCATGGCTCAAAATTCTTTAGTTCAATGTGTAAAATACTCGTATTTTATGCAGTTTGGTACGAAAATAAATTAAGTTTCACCTAAAGTCTAATAGATAACCTTACTTGCCTAGGTTATGTCGGTCTATTTGATACCAAATTCAACTGTCTGTCTGGCATCATTTAACCTCTGGCCAATTTCCAATTCAGGGGACCTCTGATGGCTATCATTATTTCATCGATTTTCAGAGACACAAACTTTTTTTTATCCTTTCTTGATATCTAATGTTATTTCATCCCTTAGCCCGTACTCTGTACCCAATCTATTTTTTTTATTCCTAAGATACATAACGTATTTCGTTAAGCATGCTTTGAGAACTGAATTTGCAACGTCAGCATTTTATAATCCTGTCAAATTTACATTATGAAAATAACCTAAACATCCCCTTCCATCTCCAGCCACTTTTCTAAATCATAAAATCCACGAAGAGGGAAAGCAGGAGACAAACATTCCCCTTGTAATATCCCCCAATTTACAGCATTTCTCCCAACAGGAATCCATCAACATGAGATCTGCAAGGAGATTTTCAATTACCTTTAAATGTCAAGCGGAAATACCATAGTGAATATTTCTGTGTACATACATACACACACACACACACACACACATCTATATATATATATATATATATATATATATATATATATATATATGTGTGTGTGTGTGTGTGTGTGTATATATATATATGTATATATATATATATATATATATATATATATATATATATATATATATGGATAGATAGATAGTATAGTAGATAGATAGATAGATAGATAGATAGATAGATAGATCGACATATAGACATACACACACACACACACACACACACATATATATATATATATATATATATATATATATATATATATATATATATATATATATAATATGATATATATATAATATATATATATAATATATATATTACGTAAATAAAATCACTATATGCATTCTATCCAAGATCAATCTCACTATAATGAAACTTGCCGTTAGATATCATCCCACCAAGACAAGTTCATTTGTCAAGACTCTCTCATGAATCATAAACAACCACAGCTAAGTCTATTTTTGTTTCTTTTTTTTTTTACTTGACAAGGGAATTGCATTAGTACCACTTCATCAGAAGCGTAGATTCAACACGCAGTGAGTAATGACCAAAAAAACGCAAAATATGTGCATTTATGATTTATAATGTGCAAATTTATAATGTAGTGGACAGAACATTAAAGTTAGCATTCTTGGTTCTGTGTGAGATTAATCTAAAACAAGTAAAAACTGCGCCAAAGAAATCGAGTTTACTGTACTGCGTAAAATGCTGTATGGCACTCAGCTACGGTCCATGAAACTTCACCCGCATTCCATGAAACTTTCAGCCACAGCCCCGATGGTGGTCTGTGTTTTTGGGACCTATAGCTGTGCCAGACGCACGATCATGGATAACTTTATCCTTAGATAGGATAAAAACTACAGAGGCTAGAGGGCTGCAGTTTAGTATGTTTGATTGGACCGGTGCCAAATTTACGATCATGGCTAACTTTATCCTTAAATAAAATAAAAATTTAGTATGTTTGATAATTGAAGGGTGGATGATCAACATAGCAATTTGTAGCCCTCTAGCCTCAGTAGTTTTTAAGAGCCGAGTGCGGACAGAAACAGTGCGGACGGACTGTTTTATTTGACAGCAAACTAAGATTAATATTATTAATAATGTGTTTTCGTCTTCTTGATAATAATTCTAAGGAATTGCAGAGGCTGAAATATAAATAAATTTCACCTTCACTTTTAAAACTACAGTAGAATGGAAGATGCCCCATTCTCTAAAATTACGGACATACATTATGGTATATTATGGTAAAGATCTTTTCATTCGTTTCACTTCTGGAATGGGAAACTCCGGCTTCCTCATTGTCTCCCGAATGATCTCAACCTGGCTCTGATTAAGGGCCGTCCATTACCACTTTCCTTCCCCGGCCCTTTCACAGGTAACAAAAGAAGAAGAAAAAAAAAACCAGCTGTAGGAATGAAAGGACCTCACCTGAGTCAAATCTGGATAAAGGACTTTTTAACAAAGAAATCACATCAATTTCCTTTAGATTGCCCAAACTTGAGGTGTCGTTGAGGAAGGTTAATATTTTGATAGATAATTTCAAATTTAACTTACAGAAAATATGATTGCATCCAAGATAAAAATAGAAAAATAAAAAACTTGCATGCGATCGATAAGGGACGAGCTAAAGAGTCTCTTTGACATATCGGCAAAATCGGGAAGAAGGTGAAAGTACAACAAATGTCTGGCGAAATAGAAAGCGGGAATAACTGTAAATGCGACAGGAAGACTAAGAGGTAAACAGACAACGAGAGAACACACGAACATGAAATGCAATAAAGAAAAAATATAAATAAACCCTGATGATATAGACGCTCACTTTAAAACCGTGTGCTTGACAGGCAGGAGAGGATTTGCTAAACGTTCGAGAAACAAGGCGGAGAGGAGGATCTCCTTGCCGTCTCTCTCTCTCTCTGTCTCTTTGTCTCTGTCTCTCGTGCATACTTCTGTCTTACATGTCTGTCTGTCTGTACGTCCATCTGTCTTGGTGTATTCTTTCTCAACAAATCCAAGCATTTGTTCTGAGATGACTACTCAAACGAATCTTCTTTTAACGAGTTTCTTGAAAAGTATTCTGTTGTTATTATTCTTATATTCTTAATTAAACTTTCTTCATTATTATTATTATTATTATTATTATTATTATTAGCCTTTCTTCATTATATTATATTATTATTATGATTATGATTATTATTATTTATTTTATTAAAAGAATAATGGCTACTTCAGCAGCATTACACTTGTAGAGATTCTTCTCTATTTTCCGAATAGCGGCTTTTTCCGTGCTACTTAGACAGGCTAGTAGAGCGCCTATTGGGGGAGGTCATGATCAAATACAGAGTCAAAATTGGTGTATATATTTGAATTTTACAGATAAACTATGATACCATAGTTATCAAAGTCATTAACGATATATATATATATGTCTCTCTCTCTCTCTCTCTCTTTCTTGAAGCAAGCGAGCTTTCGTCTGGAGCTGCCAGACATCCTCGGGCTGGGAAGCTGAGGGTGGACTGATCTTAAAGCGGTGTCCGTCCTCGTTTATATTTGGAGTTGACAGCAGGGGGTCTGCCCCATGCTGATCTACTATTGGCTGGTGGCGGAAGGTCTTCGTTTTCATGGTGGCTTGAACCGGGTCTCAAGCCACTTTCCATGCGTTGATGGTTGCGATACTGTAAGTCCTGCAGCCGCCATAGACCTCCTTAGCGGCGCGGTACGTCGATGGGCGTTTCGCTATGCTGCGGGACGTCACGCCAACACCCATCGACGTAACCGCGCCGCTAAGGAGGTCTAGGCGGCTGCAGGACTTACAGTATCGCAACCATCCAACGAACATGGAAAGTGGCTTGAGACCCGGTTCAAGCCACCAATGAAACGAAGACCTTCCGCACCAGCCAATAGTAGATCAGCATGGGGCGGGCAGACCCCCTGCTGTCAACTCCAAATATAAACGAGGACGGACACCCCATAAAAGACCTCTCCTTTGTGTTAGACGCCACCCGGTGCACAAACAAAGCAGGAGAACCAACAAGAAAGGTTCTTGTGACTTTCCAAGGGGAAAGGCCTGCTGAAGTGAACATACCAATATGGGGAATCTTCCCCACTGAAGAATTCACCCCTGAACCACTAAGGTGCTTTAGGTGTCAAAGATTTGGACACCATCAACGTGAATGCGGCTACAAACACATTTGTGGGATTTGTAGCGGCAAACACCCAACACAAGAGTGCTTAGATCGTACAAAGAGAGGACGACAGCAAAATGCCCGAATTGTAAAGGGCAGCATCACGGCCTGGCATAAAGGCTGTCCGGAAAGACTTAAGAGGATTTGGCGAATGAAAGGCCAGAACCCCCAGACCACCACCAGAACGTTGCAACAGCAACACAAACCACCCCCACAACACACATCATACCCTCAACACCTACCACAACAAAACCCACCCACACAACAACAACACCCACAACAAACATCACATCCTCAGCAACCAACGGAATACAACCCACCTCCACTACAGCAACAACAACCACAGCAACACAGACACCAAGAACCCAGATATAGGCAGCAGAAACCCCCCACCAATCAGAGACGCAATCCACCTACACAACAACCACAACAAGACCAACAACGAAACACATACCACAGAGACCCCAGACAGACACAAAACCAAGACACAAACAACACACCCACACCTGCCTCAAACCCCATGTCCTTCTACTCCACATCAACTCGGAAAACACCCCTACTTCCCACCCCACCCAATCACATGAACACACCCCACCCCCAACTCCACCGTGACGGTAGTACCAGTGCCGAAAGTCAGCACAACACCGTAGAGCAGGCACCAGAGAAACCCACCTACCGCCTCAGTAAAGACGACTTTAGAGGGAAATAGAGAAAAATTGAGGGTGAGGGTAATTTTTCAACAATTGTTTCCAAACCTAAACCTAACAGCTGACCTCAGGAAAACGATTGTAGCACTGACACCTTATTAAGATGGAAGGAAACAATCAACACCAAACACGCCCCCAAAACACTGAAGACATTTCATCATACACCAGTCTAAAAATATTACAATGGAACATAAACAGTGCCAACACAAAATATGCCATACTACAATCAAGAGTACTTCAGAAAGACACGACGTTCATCCTGCTGCAGGAAACACTAATTAGGGAAAACAACAACTTCACATTCAAAGGATACACAGTTTATAAAACTCCACATACAGATTCAAATAGAGGGCTGATCACCCTAATAAAAACAACAATTCCCTCGGAAAAAATAAGAAACATAAACTGTGGTGATGGGATTGAGACACTAAGTGTCCTCATAAGACTAGCGAACACGTCACTCACCATACACAATATCTACAAAGGGCATGAAAAAAATCTTTGAAGGAGAGAACCTCTTCAGTGCAGCCTCCAGAGAAAACACCTTCTTTGCAGGAGACTTCAATGCACACCACCCATGCTTACAGTCGAGACAGCAACACAATGCAACAGGCAGACACATACACATCCTAATGGAAGAATTTCCGGACGTTGCACTAATAAATGACACAAATGAAGCAACACACCTACGAGGTGGCAGGCTAGACCTAAGCTTCATAACTGGAAACCTGAAAAGAAGACTGCACATGGAGTAGTGCACCCAACTCTAACCAGTGACCATTTTGCAACTGAAACAAAACTAAAGATAATGAAAATTCCCCCACCACCGCCCCCTCCGGCAGGATGGAGACCGGACCTAGCAAACTGGCCAACATTTCAAAACCACATGAACACATGGGCAACACAGTACATTTCAAAATCCAGCCCTCAACATATGCACGCTCAACAGACTTTGTAGAGAGCCTGCACAACGCAGCAAACATTTCCATGCCAAAGAAAGCCTTTAGAACAAATGCAACCCCACACAAGGACAGTTGGTACTACAACTCTAGAATCAAAGAAATGAACTCAAGAGTAAACAGAATAAGGAAAATATTCAGAAGGAACCCCACCGACGAGTTGCACACGATCCTAAGAGAAGTCGTAAACCACGCAGCCCCAAAACTGCTAAGGGAGGTTAAGCAGGAAACCTGGCTAAAAAATGGTGCTCAGAAACCACTCGAATGACGCCCCATTGCAAAGATGTTCAAGTGGTTCAACAAGGTATCAGGAAAGACAGGCCAACACAGGCACACCATCCCAACCCTCTAGCTGAAGCAAACAGAACTAGCACAGCACTTTGCAGACAGAACCAAATCAATTCACCTACCACCAGTCACACGAGAAAGACAAGTGGCAACTCATCCTGGAAGATGGAGAATCATCAATACAGCCTGCAGCAATTCTGATGACACGGAACACACCATTCACAATGAAAGAACTTGACAAAGCCCTCAAAAGGGAACAGACAGCACAGGAGCAGACATGATTACATATAGCATGTTAAAAAACAATGGGAAACGCAGCAAAGACAGTGCATCTCCACTAATAAACAGAACGTACACAGAGCAGATCAGACCCACACAATGGAACCAACAAAACACACAACAATTCCCAAACCAAAGGAGCCCAACACCATACAGACCCATTTCTCTCATCAGCTGCACAGAAAAGACGGCAGAGAGAATGGTGTTAAACAGACTGCTGTGGAAAACAGGCCCTTCACACCACCGCTTATATGCCTACAAAGAGGGGATAGGCACACAGGAATGTCTAGCAGATGTGATGGCCACAATAAATAAACAAGAAAGCAATCGTAGTATTTCTCGACCTAGAAAAAAGCCTACGAACTTGCAAGTGCAGCTGCTATCCTGGCAGCCTTAGCCAACAAGACGGTTAAAGGCAACCTTCTAGCATGGACACCAAAATACATGCAAAACAGACGAGCCAGAGTCACCTTTCAAGGAGCAACCCTCCGAATTCCTCAGTCTGGAAAATGGAACACCTCAAGGAGGAATACTCAGCCCTTCCTCTTCAAATATACTAATGGAGAAATTAGCCAACAGCAACTTCCCAAATGGAGTTGAAATTTTCATATATGCAGATGATGTGTGCTTGGTCAGCACAGACAGGCATAGAGCCCACCAACACATGCAAATCGCGATAACACAGATTGAAAACAAATGCACAGTCCTAGGACTAAAAATAAACACAGCAAAAACCAAGGCAATGGCAATCAAATACAATACAGACCTGAACCCAATACAACTCATGGGAGAACCCATCGAATGGGTAGACAACTTCATGTACCTAGGAGTCACATCAACATACAGCTCTCACCACACAAAGAAATAGAAACACTTAAACAAAAGATCAAATGCAGACAAAACGCCATGAAAAGAATCACCTCGCTAAGGCATTGGAGCCGTATACCATGCCCTCAGAATTTTCTACATACAGACAATAAGATCAACAGTAGAGTATGCCGCACCAGTCCTCACTAATCTCACAAGCACTGAACAAAAAAGTTTTGAGGTAATCCAAAACAATGCCTTAAGACTCATTACAGGAGCACCAATGTGGACCAACCTATGCATACCTGAGACATGAAACAAAACTACAATCTCTGACTCTAATAGGATAGATCAGAGAAACACATCCATCCTGCTAAAAACCTTAAAAATGACAGAGACTGTCCACTCAAAAACGGAGATCAGGAAATGCATTAATCTCCATGAAGAGCTAGACCCTCCCAAAACATATGCTGGAGACCTTCTAGATACACTGAGAAGAGTAGGCATGCAAAATCATGCCGCAGCCATCAGGGAAGACACCCCCTTCAGTGAATACACAGAATCAGCACCCTGGGAACCAGAACCTTTTAACACAAACTACACAATTCTTCCAGCAAGCAAGGAAGCATGCACCACCCAACAGTTAAAGCAAGCAGCACAAGAAGCAATACAGTTGACAACCGCCACAAACATACTTTACAGATGGATCAGTAGACCTCAGCGTCCCAGCGCAGCAGCAGGGTCTACTCAACAACACTCAAAGGAAGCTGGAGACTCTCCGACAATGCCTCCACACTACAGACAGAGCTGATAGCTATCGCCAAAGCACTAGAAGACTCCCAACACAGACTGGGCAACACTACAATACACACCGACTCGAAAGGAGCAATACAAGCCATCACAAAAGGCAAAGCAAAGAAAATATCAAACTCCTAACGAGCATATGGGCACTGGCAAAACTCCATCAAAGCAGAAACAGACAAATAACTCTCAACTGGATCCCGAGCCATGTTGGAATACAAGGAAATGAGGAGCTGATTCCCTGGCAAAGCGGGCTACACATAAACAATGTCAACATCAAAATAAACCTCTCACTAACCAACTAAAAAGCCATAGCAGGCAGCATACTGCCAAACACAGGAGAAAGCAAAATCAGGAGAGCCATCTTCGGAGGCTCCAAGACTGCAAAATGGTATGCAGACACCACAACTTCAACCACACAGCATACCGAAGAACATGACACGAGCACTAGCGGTACTAATACACCGTCTAAGGTTCGATACCAATGCACATGGCAAAAAATAGAAAACAACCCTAAACCATGTAAATACTGCGAAACAAATACAGAAGAACACTGGAACACTATATATTAAACACTGCCAGAAACACAACAACTAAGACAAAGTCATGAAGGAGATCAACAATCAGTCACTCAAATAACAAGACACATCCTAAACAACACCCAACAGCTTACAGGCTTCCTATGCTCCTACCCACCACCAAGGTAGGTGCAAAACACTCCTAAATAGCAGAATCTCGGGGACATCAGTCAAGACCCCTCACACCCCCTGCCATCCCTATCCACTCCTCACATACAAACCACAAAACACAGAATAACAAACAATCCACCCAGTGCATGACTGACACAAAGACAGCCAACATCAACCTACATCACCCAACATCCAAAAGGAAAGCCCCGACTCTGACATCCTACATCACTACCTCACCTCATGCACAGCATTCCTTCAGCCTCGTGCATCAACAACACACACTACTTCCCACTCGAAATTGGAACGGAACAAGGAAATGTTTTGTGGACATCACAAGCTAACTGACTAGCAAACTTTTTCTCAGACTCATACCCTTCCTTCTTCTCATCTGTTGGCCTCTCTGACTTGCCAACACTCACTACTATAGCACTTTTCTACTACTGAAGGGCACCTTAGGGTTTAAAAAGGTTGGACAACCTTACCCATCAAAAGTTTCTTTCAATATCACACTCATCAACTCACGCATTATCACAAAAAATAAAGAATCATATCCTACCATTACCACCTTCTCACATCCTGAGTTACGGGGCTGCTCTGTGAGCAAGAGCCCGTGCTGACACAAGGTCAGCTAAATCAAAAACAACAACAACAACGCTTTAAGATCAGTCCACCCTCAGCTTCCCAGCCCGAGGATGTCTGGGCTGCAGCTCCAGACGAAAGCTCGCTTGCTTCAAGAAAGAGAGAGAGAGAGAGAGAGAGAGACATATATATATATATATCGTTAATGACTTTGATAACTATTGGTATCATAGTTTATCTGTAAAATTCAAATATATACACCAATTTTGACTCTGTATTTGATCATGACCTCCATAGGCGCTCTACTAGCCTGTCTAAGTAGCACGGCAAAAAGCCGCTATTCGGAAAATAGAGAAGAATCTCTACAAGTGTAATGCTGCTGAAGTAGCCATTACTTTTAATAAAGTATGCTTGAGAGAGGGTCTGCTTCCTAAGTACACTATTATTATTATTGTTATTATTATTATTATTAATTTGCTGTTTTTTATTCACGATAATCTACCAGTAGCCTACCTCCCCACCAGAATCTTCCCCCATCCCCGCCACCCCCCCCCCAAAAAAAAAACACACAATATAAGATGTCCTTTGCTAAGAAAGATTATTAAAGTAATCACCAAACGAAACATTAAGGCATACAGGACTTTCTTGATAAGTATTCGGTTATTATTCATTTGCGGTCTTTCATCTACATAATTAACACCTCCCCCCCCCAGCCACAAATACCAACCCACCCCCACCCCAAAACAATACAAGACCTCCCTTGCCACGAAAAACTCATCAATCATCCCCTAAAGAAAACATTCAAGGCATCTTGGACTTTGCTTTTTTGAGATTTCAAAGCGTTAAAACTTGAAACGATTTCTTCCACTTAGCTATAACAGTTTCGCACGTGCCTTGGCTCACTCACTTCTTGTTTGCTTTCTCAATCAATCCTCATAGCACGACGACGGAGTCGATTCAGGGAGAAACATCATCACGCCTTGTCTTCTTAACACTTCTCTCTCAATTATTTCGTGTTTTCATTCCTGCGGTGTTGCGTCTCGCGTGCAGCTTTTTGGGTTGGTTGGCATTTTATCTAGTTTATTCTGATTCCTGATATATAATCATTTTGTGGAGTGTATATATATATATATATATATATATATATATATATTATATATATATATATATATATATATATATATATATATATATATATATATATATATATATATATATATATATAATATGAATAACTTGATCACGAAGTATATAAACGTGATGCTATGTATAAATAAAGGTTTTTTTGCCACGAAGGAAAACAATGAAAAAGCGAGTTAGCCTCAGTATGCCTCAGTAAAGGTCCGAATAGGACCGAAAGTACTCCGCTAACTCGCTTTTTCATTTTTTTTTGTTCGTGGCAAAAAAAACCTTTTATATTTATATATATATATATATATATATATTATATATATATATATATATATATATATATATATGTGTGTGTGTGTGTGTGTGTGTGTATGTATATATATATATATATATATATATATATATATATATATATATATATATATATATACTATATATATATATCTCTAAAATGCACACGAATACATATCCATTCATACATTTATTTACATGCATGTATGTATATATATGTAAATATATATATATAAATATATATATATATATATATATATATATATATATGTGTGTTGTGTGTGTGTGTGTGGTGTTTCTATGTAAGTATGTGTGTGTGTGTGTTCACACTGCTTTCTTGCAACGTTATACCTCATTTTTTCTCATCAACACTTAGCACCATATTCTTAATCTGTGCCTAGACACAACTTTAAAATCTGCTATTAACAACTATACCATTACAACAGCCCCTTCAAAAGAAACGCCTTTATTCTCACAGATCAACCCCAAGTCTCTTATAGAGTAGCCGAGATTTTTACGAGGATCCCTTACGCTCATCATCTTTCTATTCAGCTTAAACAAACACTGAACATTTCATTAAAACGCTTATGACGACCCACTTACAAGATAACATTTTCTCTGGGACGATCTTACTCCAGGGCATCAATGACCAAGTCTGTTGCGACCAAGGATCATTTCCAATAAGGCACTCGGTCACACAAATACTTGACGTCATACCCTGGGGTAACATTTCTCTTTCCAAACATGACCTTCGGGCCATCTGGGAGCTTTGTCTCTCACAAACGCTCGAAATTCACACCGGCTACAGGATTAATCCGCTGGCACTTAAACAGTGCACCAGGCTGATTAAAATCCAGCTTAACCTAAGCATTTGTTTGTTTTGACTCCTGAACGTGATATTCTAATTGTAGATTGTTGCGTCAACCCTCCTTTTTTCACTCCCATACCGTCTTACTTCGTTCTCTCCAGTAGCTGGTCTCATATTGGTATCACTGCGTATTTTTCTTACCACCTTGTTGGTCTTGTAAGCGCTCGTAGTCGATTTACAATTAGTAATTGCTTGACAACCTTTTCTATATTCTTTTTTCTTTCAAGATAATCTCTTCATTCATGTCATTGCAATCTTGCCTCCTAGTGAGCCCTTTCATTTTTCCAAGTCACATTTCTCTAACCTATTTGGCCTATGCTTCGGTCATTCACTTTCCCTTCGCATATTATACAGTCTCTGTACTGCTTTTGTATATATTTTATATTGCAGTTTCTGTACTTGCAAAAGCTGTTAATATAGATTTAAACGATAGAATGCTATTAAAGCTTTACTGTTGCTTTACCACTATTCACATGTCCAGAAAATGAATAAGGTACTCCATATTGTCTTTCACAATATATCGCTAACATCACTACTTTCGAGTATGTCATATTTACCTCCTTGTATAGCTTCGTATCACACTCCTTCAACCTTTTGTCTCGCCAATTTATTTTTAATATCCATTTCATCGTCATCAGTTCCGTTTCCTTTGATTCGCAGTTTTCCTCATTCGTTATCTTAAGCTTTCATCATCAGTGTACCGTTGCCATATTCGACTTGTATATCAGCTAACGCAATTGTCCTTATTATTTTCTCCATTTACTTCCTGGTTACCCAGGAAGTAAAGTGAGCCTTTCATTTTTCCAAGTCACATTTCTCTAACCTACTTTATTTGGCCTATGCTCGGTCATTCACTTTTCCCTTCGCATATTATACAGTCTCTTGTACTGCTTTTGTATATATTTTATATTGCAGTTTCTGTACTTGCAAAAGCTGTTAATATAGATTTAAACGATAGAATGCTATTAAAGCTTTACTGTTGCTTTACCACTATTCACATGTCCAGAAAATGAATAAGGTACTCCATATTGTCTTTCACAATATATCGCTAACATCACTACTTTCGAGTATGTCATATTTACCTCCTTGTATAGCTTCGTATCACACTCCTTCAACCTTTTGTCTCGCCAATTTATTTTTAATATCCATTTCATCGTCATCAGTTCCGTTTCCTTTGATTCGCAGTTTTCCTCATTCGTTATCTTAAGCTTTCATCATCAGTGTACCGTTGCCATATTCGACTTGTATATCAGCTAACGCAATTGTCCTTATTATTTTCTCCATTTACTTCCTGGTTACCCACCAAACCACCTTCAGCCAAAGATGGCAAGACAGAGAATGATACGACAACACTCCCAACTTTATGTTGTACTTAGCCTCTCCAGACTTACACACCAACCGTTTCATATACACACATGCAAACACAAACACATACACATACACCAAGGACCAAGCTTCCCCATTGTTCGAGTGTCGACCTACGACCGCTCAAGTTCAGATCGGATGCTTTGTCTCACCGCAACCGACGCTGTTAATGATGCCAACCACCTGCTGCTGTTAGTGCTGTTCCCCCGTGCAGTTGACAGCTTACTCCCCCGATGTCCCCTTTCCACCTACTTCTCTTTCCCCCTCCCCTTTCCCCCTCGGTACCACCTGCTTTTCCGAATCTTTACTTCTCCGGGACCCTGTTCTCCGCTTCAACTTTCCCCCCTCCATCCCCTAAATATTCGCCCTTCCCCCCTCCCCTCCCCCTGGCCACAAGGCCCCGAATCCGATTTACCGTACAGCTAAAATAAGAGTAGTAGAAGGTATTTAGAATTTTGGTGACATGGAAAATATTTTTTTTTGCTTTTGTTATATGTAGTTGTAACAATAATGATAATGAAGTAATTATAACGTCAGTAGCTGCCATTTAGGACTTCTCGTAGTAGTAGTAGTAGTAGTAGTAAGTAGTAGTAGTAAATAAATTAAATATTTTATCCATTTGACCATAGCCAAATTAATCATGATAATGTTAAAATAACATTAATAATTGATAATTAATAATCTGGTTTGTATTTTACAAAATGCGATGTAAATTATACTTTATATTAAAAACATCTTCACCCCGTCCAACTAAACAGACAGAAAAAACAAGTTTTTATTTGTTTACCAACGACGTCTAATAGTAAATATTTTCTCTTTTACAACAGCTCCAGGAATATTGATAAAAACGTAAAAATAGCAAATAATTGTGACTCGCGATTATTTCTGTCGTATCTTGCAAAATACAAGGTAATTTGTACGTTGTGTTTAAAGCATATCTAAATTGATAGAAAATACCACCGGAAGTTTTTGTAATTATTTATCTTATTTTGTACCAAAGATATCTGCAGTGCTTCAATAATATGCTTAAAAGCAGACACAACATAACCATGTTGCTTTAGTAATGAGCTTCCAAGCAGACACAACATACTCGTGTCACTCCTGTAAAGTGCTTCCAAGCAGACAACATGACCATATTGCTCGGCAATGTGCTTCCAAGCAGACACATGACCATATTACTTCAATAATGTTCTTCCAAGCAGACACAACTTGACCATGTTGCTTCAGTAATGTGCTCCTAAGCAGGCACAACATGACCATGATGCTTCCACAATGTGCTTCCAAGCAGGAAAAACGTAACCATGTTGCTTCAAGAATATGCTTCCAAGCAGACACAACATGACCATGATGCTTCTGTATTATGCTTCCAAGCAGACACAACATAGCCATGTTGCTTCAGGAATGTGCTTCCAAGAAGACACAACATGAACATGTTGCTTCAGTAGTGTGCTTCCAAGCAGACACAACACGACCATGTTGTTTCAGTAATGTGCTTCCAAGCAAACACAACATAACACGAACATCTGAATTACACATGAAGAGAAAAGAATCACAATCAAAATGATATTTTCTCGCGACATTGCAACTGCTTGCAAGAGTCAACTGCAAATGGATATCTGCTGATTCATTTAATGTGGGGCTCTGAGAATATCCCGGAGTAGAGTCGAGTCTTTTTTTTTTTTTTTTTTTTTTTTTTTTTTTGCGCAAGCGCGTCTACGGAATGACGTTCGCGGTCGTTATCTGTCCATCTTGAAAACCAGCTGATCAGGACTCAGGTTACAGATGCCTTTCAGTGTAGGGTATCTCGGGATCTTAAGTGAATTGAAATGGACTACATGCATACATACGCACATACATGTATGTCTATATGTGTGTACATATATATATATATATATATATATATATATATATACATATATATATATATATAAATGTAAATATATATATATATATATATATATACATATATATATATATATATATAAATGAAATAAATATATATATATATATATATAATATATATATATATATATATATATATGTATATATAATATATCATAAAAATGTATATATATACATATATACATTTATAATTGTATATAAGTATATAATATATATATATATATATATTATATAAATATATATATTATATATATATAAATAAATGTATATATATATATGTATATATATATAAATGTATATACATTCATACATGTAGTATGTGTTAATGTATACGTGCGCGCGCGTTAGTATGTTGAACCAATTCAAAAACGAAAAAAATAAACGCAAATGATACCAAACGGTAAACACAAGAGACTGAAGAATTCTCTTCTCTCCTCCATCTTCATTCCTTCGTTATCTTTATCGTTATCTCGGTGGGACGTTCCTTGCGCATATTCTTCTCTTTATCATGATTCATCGTTACCCTCTTTCTTTCAATGGCAGGTTCGGGGTTACCCAGCGAGGTTTTATCTGGCGGTTTGCTGTTCACAGAAGTATGAAGATGAAAAAAATTATGTTGAGCATTGATGAGCTTGTTAATTGTGACGCCAGATTTGTTGTAGACGCTAAGGAATCGTAAATTTTCGAATTTCTATTTGCTTCTATTTCCACTGAGAAAAATGTCAGTATTGGTTTCCCTTTTTATCAAATGAAGTACAGTCCTCAGTTGATTTCGCTAAATCAATCAATTTGGTTCTAGTTATTCATTACTAACTCTTCTTTACCATGACATTTTGATTATGTAATCACCATGAACTTGATAAATCCACATATTATCATTACAGATGAAATCATTCTGATAAAAGCTTAAAACCCTACAGGTCCTATTGACTGAATTTATTGTTTACATTATTTGGTCATAATGGAGAAATACATTTAGTTTTCAGAGCTAGTCCAATGACACAAAAATTGCTATCGGAGGTGTGAAATCTGATAATCACTCACTGCTACCGTAGGAGGCCTGTTGTTCCCTTATAATGGAATACAGAGGACGGCAAGGTATTCCAGAGCTTGTCGGTATAACCCAAAGGACGAATGGCGTGCTCTTAAATGCAGATTTTAACAGTTTTCTGCGATATCTTCAGATTGGCGCCTTGCTAAGACTCAAAGGTTTCAAAGACTTACACGGTGTTGTTCCCTCTTGCAAAACAAAATCTAGGCAAAACAATCTCGGCCTGCATTCTCGATCTACAAGATTATTTGTTTCGTAATTCTCATGAATGACCTATTAGAAGGGCAGGTCTCTTACCTTCATATGAAACCCCACACTACAGTGCCTTCTTACGCCATTTCACTTCCTAATTTTCTTCGCTATTCCAAATTAAAAGCAGTTTATGTTTGTGCTAATATTACTCAGTTGATGG
>NC_087210.1:75346552-75353616 GCF_015104395.2 Macrobrachium nipponense | reverse complement strand
TTTCATATGGGGTTCAAGTCTCTCTCTCTCTCTCTCTCTCTCTCTCTCTCTCTCTCTCTCTCTCTCTCTCTCTCTCAAATCTTAAAGTGTAATTAAGGTTAAAGGTGAAACAGCAATTTCGCATGCGGTTAAATAAAGCAAAACTCTAAGGTATTCGGAGATGGGATACACATTGATCACTTTTTAAAATAAAGGCTAAAAAAACTATTTTAACGCTCCTTCTTCGCATCAAGATAATCCAACACTTGATATCTTAATTTTTCTTCCATTTCTTCTACAGGTTAAATTGACACCAATTAACTTCTTGTTCTTTTCTTGGCTTCGTTTTTGCAGGATGAATCAACATAAGTAATTGTTTGTCCATTTCTTTACAAATCAAATTCGATAATACTGAGTGTCATTTTTTGAAGGTTCGTAAAAGATCATGAAAAACCTGAGCTTTTCATATAAGAAGAAAAATATCGAAAAACAATCAGTGACGAATCAAGAGACTTGTATCCCAATAAATAAACTTGTCTCAACAATCAGTACTAGGTTTTGCGTTTGATAATCGATACCTAAAATAAGAAGGAAAGATGAGGTCTCGTTAGCCGGGTGACTGTTTTTCATTTTTGCTTTAATTTTCTGCACAAAACGATTAAGGGCTCATAAACTCAATTTGTCTTATACTTTGAATTTGTATTCGTTTTCATACATCTTCCAAATATATGATTTTCCTTTAAGACGGAATCCATCGCTATTCATTATAGTACTTATAACTAGAAAGCTGATATTTTATAGGAAATAAACCACTGAACCAAATTCATAAGTGAAAAACCATGTTGTCCCATAATGAAAGCAAAAAAGCTTGAACACTTACAAAGCTTTTTCAATATCCTTTATCAGTCATTCAAGTTTCACCTCATAAGTATTTTCTATGTTTCATTTTTGCTTCATCAATTTACATCTTAGTTTTATCCGTTTTCACTAGAATATTTCAGCAAAAAACTAATTTAATCGTATCTATCTTAATTTTATCTTATATGAAATATTTCTTCGCTAAATGACTCAGAAAATGCACTTTCATTTCAATGAAGAAAATTAATCGAATAAGATTACATTCAGTCTAAAAAAACAGGAAAGATTAAATGAATTAAAGACGAGATATAATGTGTAAAAATAATAAATAGCACCAATGCACCAAAAAGACCTAACAACACAAGCGAAAAAAACACCCTATAATAAAAGAAGACCAAAGATTTTATTTATATATAAAAAACGGAAGACCAGGCAAGACTTTTTCTGATAAAAACGATTCCAAGAAGAAGAAATGCTCCAGTCAAAAGCTAAGGAAGAAGAAGAAGAAGAAGCAGCATGGCGCCCGGAGACACAAAACGGGAGAATGTCAATGCAGCGTCAAACAAACCGGCATCAGTCTGCGCGAGCAGATGAGAACGAAACCATAAACAGAAGAAAACAGTTGTGAACGCTGCCATTAGACACATGTGACGAAGGATGAGATCTTAAGCATACACAGACGCACGGAGAAGAAGCACACACACACACACACGCGCACATTTAAGACCCACACAGCACCGTCGTCATGTTGAACGAGGATTTAGGGGTATTAGAACGAGATTCGACAGGCCCTATTTAATTGCGTGTACAAAAAGGATAGTGGTGTCACACCGACACTAGTAAATAGGCGGACGAGATTAATGGATCGCAAAGGAATATCGCTGAGTAGGGCGCCTTCTACCGCCGAGCCATCGCTTAGCAAGGAACAACTGCATCATGACTCTTAAAGCTGGTCGTCGTGAGATAAATGACTAAATTTATGCGCTGCGAATAAATAACTTCATTTGTGGGTAAAGAGTCTCTTATGTTACAAATGAAGAGGTCCGTTTATCACACACGAAGGCCAGAGAGGGTAAGATGGCTGAAAGCCTCGGCGTATCGTCAATAAAAATTGAATATTAAATTTTAATAAGTTAAGACCGTAGTATTTCATGCGAGTAAAAGTCGAAATATTATGAATGAAGACCAACATTCATCAGGAAGTAAGGACTATAGTAGATTCACATCAACCGTACATTTGATGTCTAGGCCAGTCCCTTACGACGCTCCTCATTGGCTGTTGATAAGCCAATCACACGGCTGGAAACTCTCAGTCTCTCTCAAGAATTCACATAGCCAGGATGTATGTTCCACCTCTCCTGAAAGAAGTAAACCCCAGGAGAGGTGGAACATAGATCCTACCCATGTGAACTCTCGAGAGAGACACAGAGTTCCCAGCCCTGTGAGTGGCTTATCAACAGCCGATCAGGAGCGTCGATTCCCCGCTATGCCAACGCAGAATTAGAGGAATTTAGTTCTGATGATATAAATTAATTTCTCTATGTGGTTCGGATTCCACAATTAGCTGTGGGTCCCGTTGCTAAGTAACCGCTTGGTTCCTAGCCACGTAAAATTATCTAATCCTTCGGGCCAGCCCTAGTAGAGCTATTATAGTCAGCTCAGTTGGCTGGTAAAACTAGGATATACTTAACTTGTCAAATAACTGAAGGAATGAATTTATTTGTAATTAAATCCTCAGTGTGTCATCAACGATGAGCTGAAATATATTAATGGCAAAATGAGCTGTTTTAAGGCAAAGGGCTTAATTACCACAGGCAGTAGGCTACTGTATAAGTACGAAGTTCAATTAATTGTATTTGACAACTTAACTACAGATTAAGTACAGATCTCACGTACCATGGGTAGCTTGTTCATACCCAACAATGCTGGTGACACCAGCGAGTTGCCCCAAAAAACCTATTTAATCTTAGTAAAGACCTCAATGCATTTGCATTGGGTGGACTGTATTTATCAGATGGGCTTTATGTTTTTATTCAAATAAACTTTCCCTTTTTTAAGCATTATGTGTATTAGGACTTGATACTGATAATTAGGTGCTTACGAACGAATGATTTTCAGAAAAATAATACTTATGTAACTACGTTTTTCTCCATAGTAAGTTCCTTCTTTGTTTTCTGTAATCTTATATGCTTATGTTATTTGTACTTGATTATTATCTACTTTGTATATTTTGTATCATGTCTCTTTTTGGACAAATCTGTACTAATAGTTGTATATTTTGTCAATAAAATAATCAACTAACTATCATAGGCAAATAATTGCATTTTTAGCAAGCTTCAAAGAAAATGTAAAGAGCACTAGATGAGAGATCCATGTATCACATCAAATTGACTACTGTACTTTAAAAAAAGAGCTCTGTGTGTTACAAAGTTTAGTATATCTTAGTTTAACCAGACCACTGAGCTGGTTAACAGCTCTCCAAGGGCTGGTCCGAAGGATTAGGTTTTCAATTTTTTTTTTCTTACATGGCTTCGAACCATTTGCTTTCTTAGCAACGGGACTTACAGCTTATTGTGGGATCCGACCACATTATATTCAGAAATGAATTTCTAATCACCAGAAATAAATTCCTCTGATTCTTTGCTGGCGGCAGCGGGAAGCGAACTCGGGCTACCAGCTTGATAGTCGAGAACGGAACCCACTCGTCCAGTGAGGAATTCTTTGTATTACAAATAGAATGCTCAATGAAATGTGATAGAGGTTTTTTATACAACTCAAAGTCTTAGAAAATTTAGCAAACCAATGTTATGACCTTCCAAAAAAAATGCAACAAATTACAAGAATTTGTTAATTATTGTGCTTATGCATGTACGACTTTTATTAGCTTATCACTCAATGCCTTTTCATTAAAAGGTGATGAAAACTTTCTCTAAAATCTCAAACGTTTGCCAAACAAGCAACAAAAAATAATGACTTTTAAAAAAAAGTCATACTTTAACTACTACAAAAGTATTCAGAAACCAAATTCCAGACTTTGTTCTTAATTTTTTCTTACTCATTAACGATCTACTATATTGATCTACCTCTCATGGGTCTTGATTATATTCTGAGCATCAACTACCCAACGTAATAACTCAATGAGGTGACCCTTCAATATACCCTTTATATTAATTATATCATTGGTCTTGAATATTTTCTGAGCATCAACTATCCAACGTAATGACTCAATGAGCTGACCCTTAAATATATCCTTTATATTAATTACATCATTGGTCTTAAATATATTCTGAGCATTAACTACCCAATGTATTAACTATATCGTTGGTCTTAAATATATTCTGAGCATCAACTATCCAACGTAATGACTCACTGAGGTGACCCTTAAAATATATCCTTTAAATTAACTATATCATTGGTCTTAAAATATATTCTGAGCATCAACAATCCCATGCACTGTAATCAATATATCCCTCATATTAGCTATCACTGGTATTGAATAGACTCTGAGCCTCAACTATCCTACACAATTAACCATCGAGGTGACCCATACACATATCTAACTTATTAACTATCACTTCTATCACACAAAACAACTACATCAAGACAAAACAGAGCCTAGCGTTAACGAGACCACTTTAAAAGCGTTCAAACGTCCCCTACGTCTTGGTGGCGTGTTGTCTTAAATTTTGCCGGCGTTGAGAGACTACTGGTCCGAGCATACACCGCCATGATGAGGCATGACTGACAGATAACGGAGGAGACCTTCTGTTGGCGTTTCCAATTGGTTAATGGAAATTTATTCGTTTATGCGTTAACCTAGTCATTTTCCTTCCCGGAGAGAGAGAGAGAGATAGAGAGAGAAAGTTATAAAGTAAATCAAAAGGCATTTTATATTTTCATTTTATCGGTCGATTAATATCTTTAAATAGTTTTTATTTGCTCAGGGACTATTTATTTATTTAAAGCCCTTATTTTCTTGGGGACTGTTTGTATATTTAAAAAATATTTTTTTCTTAATAGACTATATATATAATTAAAAGATCTTTTTTTTTGAGACTATATTTATTTAAACTCATTATTTCCTTATTTTTATATATTTCTGTTTCTGTTCTTGTGCAACATTTTGGTATACTTCCGATTAAGAAAGACAAATATGTTACAGTGAGACAAAGTTTTTTTTTATTAGGAGAAGATACTTCTTCTTCTTCCTCCTCCTCCTCCTCCTCCTCCTCCTCCTACTCCTCCTCCTCCTTAGCATTTTTATTACAATCAGCGTCATAAACAACAATAATAACACATTAAACATACCAAGCTGAATCTAGAGGAGCTTCGTTTTAATATGCCCAACTTTTACGTTTAAAATACATATAGGGCCCCATTTTTACACAAAGACAACATATTGCTCTCTATTTCTGCTCATCAATAAAATACCTTTTTTACATGTTATTTTACCTACAGAATGGGAAATTTTGAAAGCATTCTGTTTCAAAGCATAATATAAACGATAGATGGATTTGCTTGCTGTATGTCCCGTCAGCGAAAACTGGATATAAATATCTTTCGTATTTGACAACTGCAGACTAATCAGTGCGGTCACCAAAACACGAACTGACCAAACCAAATTCCACCAACTATGATTCTATTTTACAGAAAATCTGCACAATTTGTTTCCTAAACTTAATACATTGACATGTTTACCTTCATAGCTTACAGAAAAATGGACAAGATTTCATGCAAAGCAGAACGGCTTTCATTCCAAAAACTCATTTGACGTCCAAGTTACTTGCCAAAAGAAGACGCCACGACTGCCTTTGAGCGAAAGATCAGAGAATATAAGATCAGTGAAAGATCAGAGATAATAAGATCACGAGTGATCCAGCCTCGGGTAACGTCACACGATACTCTTCTATCTTACGCTGATTAGAATGAAAGGCATAAAGGGAGATCTACGAATGAAAAAAAAAAAAAGTTATAGCACGCAACGGCTATAAATAAAAGAGCGCAATTGTACGGTAGCTAACAAATGATGCCGAGATCTTGTCTGTGGTCCTTTGAGAGCCAAAACGCACTTGTCTGCATTAATGAACGTTACCATGGTCACTAAATCTTCGCGACGCCGTTCGCGTTTTTTTTTTTTTTTTATACGGGAACATTTTCAAAATATCTGGCGCCTTCGGACGTATCAGTTGACAAAACCGTTTAGGAGGAGACTTATAAAGTTGTTTACATCTTAGGGTGTGTTGTGAGACATTTTCATTTTTATACTTCGTCTCTCTCTCTCTCTCTCTCTCTCTCTCTCTCTCTCTCTCTCTCTCTCTCTCTCTCTCTCTCTCTCGCTCTTTTAAACTTTAGTAGTAAATCCTTGCTTTAATTGAGGTAAAATAAACCTGGCATTTCATGTGCGGTTAAAGCCTCTCTTTCTTAAACTGTAACTGGTGAATCCTTACTGTATTTACAAGTCTCTCTCTCTCTCTCTCTCTCTCTCTCTCTCTCTCTCTCTCTCTCTCTCTCGTATAGTAGTGAATCCTTGTTGTAATTAAGGTAAAGTAAACCTAGCATTTCATTTGAGGTTAGTCTCTCTCTCTCTCTCTCTCTCTCTCTCTCTCTCTCTCTCTCTCTCTCTAAACTCTCTCTCTCTTTTAAATAGTATCGTGTTTTTGCAATTACAGTAAAAAAAATAACCTGGTATCTCATGTGCTTATAAGTCTAAGCTCTCTCTCCATCTCTCAAATCCTCTCTCTCTCTCTCTCTCTCTCTCTCTTTAAAGTTTAGTAGTATCGTTGTTGCAATTACAGTAAAAAATAAACCTTGGTATCTATGGTGCTTATAAAGGTCTCTCTCTCTCTCTCTCTCTCTCTCTCTCTCTCTCTCTCTCTCTCTTAAACTTCAGTAGTATCGTTGTTGCAATTACAGTAAAATAAACCTGGTATCTCATGTGCTTATAAAGTCTCTCTCTCTCTCTCTCTCTCTCTCTCTCTCTCTCTCTCTCTCTCTCTCTCCTTAAACTTTAGTAGTATCGTTGTTGTAATTACAGTAAAATAAACCTGGTATCTCATGTTTATAAAGTTCTTAAAATCTCTCTCTCTCTCTCTCTCTCTCTCTCTCTCTCTCTCTCTCTCTCTCTCTTTTAAACTTTAGTAGTATCGTTGTTGTAATTACAGTAAAATACACCTGATCTCATGTGCTTATAAAGTCAGTCTCTCTCTCTCTCTCTCTCTCTCTCTCTC
>NC_087210.1:75319052-75344052 GCF_015104395.2 Macrobrachium nipponense | reverse complement strand
GTCTTGGCCTGCCACCTCGGTGGTTCGCGAGTTCGATTCTCGGGGGTTCCACTGAGGTATGAGAGATATGTGTTTCTGGTGATAGAAGTTCACTCTCGACGTGGTTCGGAAGTCACGTAAAGCCGTTGGTCCCGTTGCTGAATAACCAACGTAAAACCACCATACAAATAAACAAATGCGCCTCAGTTTCTTCGGCGCAATCGAGTTTTCTGCACAGCCGCTACAGAGTATAAACAAGGCCACCGAAAACAGTTCTATCTTTCGGTGGTCTCGGTAAAATGCTGTACGAGCCGCGGCCCGGTGGTGGCCTTTCCTATATCGTCGCCAGGAGCACGATTATGGCTAACTTTAACCCTAAATTGAAAAAAAAAAAAAAAAAAAAAAAAAAAAAAAAAAAAAAAAAAAAAAACTATTGAGGTTAGAGGGCTGTAATTTGGTATGTTTGATGATTGGAGGATGGATGATCAACATACCAATTTGCAGACCTCTAGCCCCAAAAGGTTTTAAGATCTGAGGGCGGACAGAGAAAGTGCGGACGGACAGACAAAGCCGACACAATAGATTTCTTTTACAGCAAACTAAAAAATGATGATGATGCTGGAAAAGCTGATAAAACAAACAAAGGGTATTGCAACTGTATCAATAATCATCATCACGATCACTGTTCGTTTAAAAGATATTCCTCTTTTCTCGATATTTTTCATTATGATGTTTTTTTATTCTATAATGAATATAATCGATAGCAAAATTACTGTTATTTCTAGCGAGATAATCATCAACAGTGACAATAACACTAACAGTAATTTTGCCCATTTCAGCGGCTGATAATTAAATGTCTTCAGCTAAAATAACGAATGAGGATAAAGCAAATATTTATTAAAATCTATATATATATATATATATATATATATAATATATATATATATATATATATATATATATTAAAATCTTGCTTTCATGCAGACGTTTCAATCACGAATATAATACTCGACAATATGAGAGAGAGAGAGAGAGGAGAGAGAGAGAGAGAGAGATGATTCTTAAGTGATATTTCCAAAGCTAGAAACTTCTTAAAAAACCTCCTCGCGTATCTCGGACTTTATTCCTGCCGGTATAAATACATCAGGCACAGACGGCTCAAGAAGTCGCCAGCCTCGTCTGCCAAATAGTAGACCTACCCACGACACTTCCCAGGGGCAGTCCAGTAAATCACACGCTGGAGTCGCGGACTGGAAGCGACCTTGGCAAGACTGGATCGCTCAGTGGCCATATTTGTGCACCTCTGGGCTGGACAGAGCGCGGGTTGATCCTTGTCATTATTCAAGAGAGTTGGAGGGTGTGTTGTCGGGTGGAGGGGGGAAGGGGATTAAGTTTCCCGTTGACGTTTGTGGTTTGTTTACAATGTGGTGCTTGCAAAGTGTAAATATTATATTATATAATCTCCTAATTAGTGACTCCCGTGTATAGAAGTAGAGAATCCTTTAAGGGAAGTGAGAATATAGAATATGTAAATTAGCGTGTAGTGTAACAAACCTTTTAAACTTGCTTGCTAGAAAAAGAGGAGTGTTAGTAAAACCTGCCAAGTGAAAACGAATGCACCGAATGGTTTAATCTCGCCCAGAAATAATTCTTAAAGAGGTTCTTCCGACGTCACAAATTTCCAAGCTGTGGAATAAGAAAGATCATCACCAGAGAGAAATGGGCAAATGAAAATTAAGTAGTGTCATTATTTAATGAGAGCAATAAAGATATAGTTTCATACAGTATATGAATATTCGGCTTTAGATTTTAATATTAATATCCTTTAAAGCCTCAGGAACACTATCTTAGTCTTGCTCAAATGTTTATGCATTCGTTTGCTCCATTGGATACAGAAAACCAAGTCTTAAATGTCTCAGTATCATAAGATTACAATCAACATGGCTAGATCAAGTTTTTACATGGAAAACCAGACACTTTAAAACATGGATATAGGATATACAAAAACGATTTGTTCCCGCACATTAGTTTAAATGTTTATTTAAAATCTTACTTAGTTCTGAAACCGACAATTCTTGAGATATTCGCTGATCTTTTCCTGATTTGGTTTGATATCTAGGCAAAAGAAAAAAACAGACTATAGTAGATTCACATCAACCGTGCATTTGATGTCTAGGCCAGTCCCTTACGACGCTCCTGATTGGCTATTGATAAGCCAGTCACACGACTGGAAACTCAGTCTCTCTCGACAGTTCACATAGGCAGGATGTATGCTCCGCCTCTCCTGAAAGACGTATACCTCAGGAGAGGTGGAACATAGATCGTACATATGTGAACTCTCGAGAGAGAGACAGAGTTTCCAGCCCTGTGACTGGGCTATCAACAGCCAATCAGGAGCGTCGTAAGGGACTGGCCTAGACATCAAATGCACGGTTGATGTGAATCTACTACAGTAGTATTTATCTCTGAGAAAGAGTCTATTAAAAAATTGCAATTTCAACTTAGTAAAGGGGATGTAAATTGTCCTTTTGCCAACCTGACTGACATGAAAAAGACGTAAAATCAAACCTTAGTTTTTGTCAATTTCCAGGTTTCCATAATTTCCAGGTTTCCATCTACGTTAAGTCGCCAAATAAACCACCTGGAACTTGTGCGTTTCATATTTGGCAACGAGGGTGGCAAAACCAAACATGGCATGTCCCCCCAAAAAGGTTGCCAAAACACAATAGGGCCATCCATCTTGGGGTCTACTCATATCCAAGGAACGAAAAATAACTATATGTCGGTGCTAACGCGAATGGAAATGAACGCCCTGATAGTAAACATTCGAAATATTCGCCGTGTTTCTGTTTGTCTGTTCGCTTGACGACTTTCTGAAGGTTGTTTATTTTCTTGTGTTACTTCTAATAGCTACCTGATTTATCTACATCCCTTCCTTTCTTATGACTGAGATTAGAAGTAGTTAACAGTTTTGCAAACAAATCTACTATTGGAAAAGGAAATCCACAATAATATATCTGTTTAATCTTGTTATTTAAAATACAAAGCAGAAAGCTTTCGATGACCTGCCCGATCCTCCTTGTCAATCAATCTAACCTGGCAGGTTATCGAAAGCTTTCAGCTTTGTATTTAAAATAACAAGATCAAACAGACATATTATTGTGGATTTACTTTTCCATTTTATTGACTCATGTGATTATGAGTTTTCTTTGAAATCTATTTATAAAACAACAGCATTTCTCTCATGAATCTAAAGGTTCATCCGTTAGGCAAAACGTTTTATTACGAACAATCTCTGAATAATCACTAAAGAAATGTTTTTAACGAGAAAAAGACAATAGCAAAAATAAAAACACGCCAAAAACTCAAGACACTATAGGGGAACGGAGGGTTCATACGCTATGCAAACTGCTTTATTACCAACAATCTTTAAATGGTATAATCAGTGAGGAGACGTTTATAACGAGAAAAAGACAAAAGCGAAAATAACAAGTATAGGCGTAATCGAGGTTTCTTTACAGCATATAATGCTGTATAAAACTCTCAGCCACGGCACATTAAACTTTCAGCCACGGCCCGGTGGTGGCTTGTGTTGTTGGCACCTACAGCGGTGCAATGAGAAAAACTCAAAAGCATATATAACAAGAATATTAAGTCTTAAACGAGTTTTCAGTACAGCATACAACGGCGCATGAAACTTTCAGCCATGGCCCGGTGGTGGCCTATGTTGTTGGCACCTATTGCGGTGCCAGACGCACCATCCATGGCTAACTTTAACCTTATATAAAATAGAAACTACAAAGGCTATAAGGATGCAATTTGGTAAGTTTGATGATTAGAGGTTGGATGGTCAACATACCAATTTGGTGCCCTCTAGGCTCAGTAGTTTTTAAGATCTGAGGACGGAAAGAAAAAGTGCGGACGGACAGACCAAGCCATCTCAATAGTTTCCTTTTACAGAAAAATAAAATTGTGTTAAATCTCAACTGTTATAAAGAACTGAAAATGCAAAACCCTAAAGAGAAAAGAAATGTAAAACAACGAGATGAAAGAAAATACAAAATACATTTAAAACTTCAATGATAACAGATAATGAGAATGTCACAGAATATTCATATAGTACTTAAATCTTTATTACCACAAGCTCATTGGAGAAGTTCTTTCGCCGACAGAAATGTTATCTGATCTCTCGAGCAAAATTAACTTTGCACAAATAATAGGCCTCCTGCTATGCGTAAACACAATTGCTCGCAAGCACTATTAATTCGCATCTTCCAGTTAACGCTTATAGCCCCAAGGAGACGCGTCTTTTTAGGACTTCATGACCGTGGAAAGATAAACCATGTCTTTCAACGTCAGCCGTGAGATGGCTGCTTGCTGATAAGATAATTTCATTATAATCCTAAGCATCACTTCATGTAGCCAGCTTTGTCCGTTCATGTCTGGCCTCTCCTTGTGAGTGATGAACATTTATAAATACTTGTGATCGGATTGTGAGCTGAAAGCGCCATTTACATGCTACCAGCTGAAGAATAAGCGATGAAATATTTAAGAAAAAATTAGACATTACTTTTTTTTCAAGTCTAGCCTCTTCAGGCACTTGATTACCATCTATATTTGAGACCAGATCGTGAACTGAAAGCGTCAGTTAGATGCTACCAGCTGAAGAATAAGCGATGAAATATGTAAGAAAAAACAGAGACCTAAGAACTTATTTTTCAAATCTAGCTTCTTCAGGTACTTGATTATTATTTATATTTGTTTCTTTGTTTGTATGGTGATTTTACGTTGCATAGAACCAGTAGTTATTCAGCAACGGGACCAACGGCTTTAGGTGACTTCTGAACCACGTCGATCGTGAACTTCTATCACCAGAAATATACATCTCTCACCCCTCAGTGGAGCGCCCGAGAATCGAACGCGCGTCCACCGATTATTTATATTTGAGACCAGATCGTGAACTAAAAGCGCCAGTTAGATGCTACGAGCTAAAGAATAAGCGATGAAATATATAAGACAAAACAGAGACATAAGAATTTATTTTTCAAGTCTAGCCTCTTCAGGCGCTTGGTAATTAATTATTCATATTTGAGACCAGATTGTGAATTGAAAGAGGCATTTAGATACTACGAACTGAAGAAATAACAAGTTAAATCTTTGGATTTTTTTTTTCTTTTTTTTTTTAGTTTACTGCATTTGACAGCTTTGCTGATTCATGCCTGGTCAACAAACATCTTCACGTCGCTGCTACGAGACAGCTATAAGGAGGTACTTCAACCATTTTCTTTATTATTACCAGCTTTCTGTATCTTGACACCAAAATGTTCAGTAAGTAATCGGTACTGATTAAAATAGAAAGTATATCCAAAATACTAAAATGGTAATTATTGACACGGTAACTCCTTATACATCCAGACGATAATGTCAAATGCCATCCAACTGTATATAAATACCCGAGAATTATTCTCGCACGAGAATCACCATAACATTTAATTATAATTAAATATACGTTAACACCTACAAAAATAGCTTAATATTCTTCTCTTTAATATTCTTCTCTTCAATGTAACTTTGAGCCTCACACCTCACTCCTAATAAATAAATGCAACTCCCGTGAGAAAGCTATTACGAGGTCATAAAAGGAAATGAGTGCTGTGGGTATCCAAGCAAACAAAGAGCTTCTAGTGTTGCTATCAAAATGTAAATAATTTATGTAATAAAAGACGTCATGCTGCAATGACGGAGAAGAGAGAAGGACGAGGGAGACGTAGTGAGAGAGTGGTAAGCGAAAGTTGACAACTCATATATTTTCTATTTCATTCTGCTTTCCATCAATTCATTTCATCTTTCAGCTGAATACGGGGAGCCCCTGTGTATAAATGTATATATATATATATATATATATATACATATTATATATATTATATTATGTATGTATGTATGTATGTATGTATGGATGTATGTATGTTAACTGAATCACGAAAATTTGGAAAGTGATGAGAGAGAGAGAGAGAGAGAGAGAGAGAGAGAGAGAGAGACATACGTGATATATACATGTGTGTGTATAAAATACACGCATAATTATATATGAGTATGTATATATATATATATATATATATATATATATATATATATATATATATATATACACACGAGTACGTGTGTTTTTGTGTATGTGCATGAAAGGCTTTGCAAGCGTTTAACACTTCACAGGGAATGACAACACGAGAAACACGCAAGAAAACACTAAAACACAATGTTGTTTTGGCCATTCCTAATTACAGTCGAATAATCTTCCTCCATCTTTGGGGAGAAAGAAATGTCACATAAACATGTTTTCTTCTAAAAAATTTTTTTTTGTTTTTTTTCTTTCTTTTTTTTTTGCAAGCGAAGTCTGCCACGGATTTTTTTTTTTTTTTACAGAATTCATGATTTGCGTCTCGAAATGCGAAGTGGCTACGGAGAATACATTAGCATACATAATCCACACGAAAGAGAGAGAGAGAGAGAGAGAGAGAAGAGAGGAGAGAGAAATTTGGTCGCCTATAAGTGCGACACTTGGTAGAACTTCGATGTTCTTTTTTTTTTTCTTTTTTGCTCGATTTCCACGATATTACTTTACTATGCCGTAAAATACAGCCCTGCCATTTTAGCCCCGAGATCGCATGTCGTCGGGGAATGAACCATCGGACGATATAAAATTGTGGCGCTATTCGGTGGCTGGTGACTTTCAAATGACAGCTCCAGTCAGCTGGGACACACGATTATGTCAACCGAAGACTGTCATTTCTCGGGAATAAGATTACGTGTTTCTTCCGCTTCTTCTTCTTCTTCTCTGATTCCTCTTATTCCTCTCCTTCTTTTTGTTCCTCTCCTTCTTTTTATTCCTCTCCTTATTCCTTTCACTCTTCTTATTCCTCTCCATCTTCTTCCTCTTCCTCTTCTTCCCCTTTTTTTCTTCATCTTGCTCTCCTTCTGATTCCTCTTATTCCTCTCATTCTTCTTATTCTTCTCCTTCTTCCTCTCTCTCTTCATCCTCTTGCTCTCCTTCTTCCGATTCCTCTCATTCTTCTCCTTCTTATTATTCCTCTCCTTCTTCTTATTACTCTCCTTCCTCTCTTTCTTCTACATCTTGCTCTCCTTCTTTTGATTCCTCTTATTCCTTTCCTTATTCTTCTGCTTCTTCTTATTCCTCCCCATCTTCTTCTTCCTCTCTTTCTTATTCCTCTTTTTCTTCTTCCTCTTGCTCTCCTTCGTCCTCTTACTCTGCTTCGTCCTCTTACTCTCTTTCGTCCTCTTACTCTCCTCCTTATGATTCCCCTTATTCCTCTCCTTCTTCTCCTTCTTATTCTTCTCCTTCCTCCTCCTTCTTCTTCTTCCTCTTCTTCCTCTCTTTCTTCTTCCTCTTGCTCTCCTTCTTCTAATTCCTCTTATTCCTCTCCTTCTTCCTCTCCTTCCTCTCTTTCGTCCTCTTCCTCTCTCTCTTCTTCCTCTTGATCTCCTTCCTCTGATTCCTCTTATTCATCTCCTTATTATTCCTCTCCTTTTTCTTTTTCTTCCTCTCTTTCTTCCTCCTCTTACTCTGCCCCTTCTGATTCCTCTTATTCCTCTCCTTCTTCTTATTCTTCTCCTTCCTCTTCTTCTCCTTCCTCTCTTTCTTCCTCCTCTTACTTTGCCCCTTCTGATTCCTCTTATTCCTCTTCTTATTCCTCTCCTTCTTAATCCTCTCCTTCTTCTTATTCATCTCCTTCTTCTTCCAATTACTCTGCCCTTCTGATTCCTCTTATTCCTGTCCTTATTCTTCTCCTTCTTCTTATTCCTCTCCTTCTTCTTTCTCTCCATCTTCTTCCTCTTACTCTGCCCCTTCTTATTCCTCTTATTCCTCTCCTTCTTCCTCTTACTCTGCCCCTTCTGATTCCTCTTATTCCTCTCCTTATTCTTATTCCTCTCCTTCTTCTTCTTCAAATAAAATCAAGACATTACTGAAAACAACGGCCCGTTATCCCGACGTCTCAGTAAGCAGTTCCTTCCACAACAGCGGAGGCAAATGGTCTATCATTAATTCAGAACGAGTGCGTGAACCAACTTATACCTGGACGACCATAAATAGAAAAAAAAATCGCTTTACTTACGTAATCCTGGAAAATATGCAATAAAAAAAACCTTTCACGAAATAGAGGTATAAATATAAAGGAAGGGTTGGAATAGAAGCCGGGAAGGGGTTAGTGAGGAGGGGGTGTATAAGCGAGGGGAGGGGTTATTAAGTGACAGAGTCACAACTCCTCCTTCTTCGTCGTCGGGGGCGGCGACCACGGGGCGAGGCCGCCCATAACGCCGATTCGACACGCCACATAAAAGTCCTAGATAGCTTCTTTGGGAGCTTTCGAACCGTGATGGCATAATAGACTTTTCGATTGTCCCGTCGAGCGAAGTTGCTGACGCTTATCAACGTGTTTGGCTCCGCGACTATATTGTTATATAACGAGCTTGACGGCGCGCGCGCGCTACGCTGCTCCGGAACCCGGCGCTTCCCGTCATGTCTCCGCTACCTACTCCACCCACACCCGGGGCGGACAAACAGGTTTGCAGGAGGAGGGTGGATGTGACATGTTTCCCCTACCCTCCTGATTCCTTACCTACCACGGCCCCACCTGGAGCTGATAAACAGGTTTGTAGGAGGAGGGTGGATGTGTCATGTCTCCCCTACCCTCCTGATTCCTTACCTACCCCGGCCCACCTGGAGCTGACAAACAGGATGGTAGGAGGAGGGTGGATGTGTCATGTCTCCCCTACACTCCTGATTCCCTATCTACCCCGTCCCCACCTGGAGCTGATAAACAGGTTTGTAGGAGAAGGGTGGATGTGTCCTGTCTCTCCTACCCTCCTGATTCTTTACCTACCCCGGCCCCACTTGAAGCTGATAAACAGGTTTGTAGGAGGAGGGTGGATGTGTCATGTCTCTATCACCCTCCTGATCCCCTACTAGCCAGCGCCAACCCAGGGGCTGACAAACAGGTTTGTAGGAGGAAGGTGGCTGTCCCATGTTTCCCCCACCCTCCCGATCCATTACCTACCCAGTGCCAACCTGGGGAGAACAAACAGGTTTGCAGGAGGAGGGTGGATGTGTCATGTCTCTAATACCCTCCTGATCCCTTACCTACCTCGCCCCTACCCGGGGCGGACAAACAAGAAAGATAGCCTTGAATTTTAATATTATAATAATATAGTGGATAGTTCTGAAAGGTCGAATGGAGTTTAAGACCACGAAAAATTGCTGTGCTTCATCTATTACAGCATTTGCATCCCGTCCTTTTTAATAATCCTATTACTATTATCAGCTTTATCATTATGATTAAGAAAGTATCATGTATATTATTATTAAAATGGAGAAAGCAAATCTAGTAATGTATAAGTACATATATTTAAAGTTAAAACCATACAGCAGTGTTATATTTCGATAAATGTACATGTGCATAACTGGATTTGTGTCATCATCATCATCATTATTATTATTACTATTATTATAATTATTATTATTATTCCTGTTGTTTGTGGTGGTGATGAGAACAACGAGAAAACGCCAAATTTTTTCTCTCTCTCTCTCTCTCTCTCTCTCTCTCTCTCTCTCTCTCTCTCTTTTCAATGAACAATGAATACCCCATAAAGACCTGCATTATTGCTAAGCCCTTTCTTAAAGTCTTTAGTACGGCAAGAGGGCCAGGAATTTTACACCTGTGCCAATCGCAGATTTAGCACTTTTTATAGCTCACTATATAAACATTAGAGAGAGGAGAGAGAGAGAGAGAGAGAGAGAGAGAGAAAGAGAGAGAATTACATAGATATTAGTTAATAAAATATTTAATCGTTTACCGAGGACACATCTTAAAAAATAGATACATGACAAGCCACAGAGAGGAGAGCATGAGAGAGAGAGAGAGAGAGAGAGAGAGAGAGAGAGAGAGAGAGAGAAAATTACATAGATACTAGTTAATCAAATATTTAATCGTTTACCGAGGACACATCTTAAAAAAGAAACACATGACAAGCCACAGAGAGAGAGAGAGAGAGAGAGAGAGAGAGAGAGAGAGAGAGAGAGAAAACGACGTAATTGCCTGCTGCAAAATTAAGCCATATAGAGGCCCCCGCCCCCCCCCCCCCCCCCAACCCCGGCCCCCATTACCATTAAACCAAATACAGTAGCTTAGTAAGAATGCAAATCTCAAAACTAATTTGCATTTGCCAGAAATAAATGACTGATGTTGATTTGTTTCTGTCCTATTACAAAATCAACAAATAAACAAGTTATTTTTAAAAAGTAAAATCCAGCAACTGGAATATTGAAGAAATCAACTGAATACCTGCAAAGATTGCAACATTCAGCATCACCGAGACATTAGAATTTAGGGTAGTTCGTAAAATGCAAGGAAACCATCTTTAGGTAGAAATGTTAACACAGTTAAAGTCAAGTATTGAACTATACTCGGTTTTTTTTCATCTGTCCATCCGCCTGTGGTGTTTGCGTATGGTAACACTGCGTCCCGGGCTTTAGATAGTTACATTCAGCTTACATTCAACAATAATAACAATATCCTATTTCGAATATTAACGGTGTAATTCCCATACAGTAAATTATTAAAACACTTTTCAGTTGCAAATGTACACCCAGATATCCTTTTATTTACCTAAAACTTACACATAGCGTAACTATTTAAAGCCCGGGACGCAGTGTTACCATACAAAAACACCACAGGCGGATGGACAGATGGAAAAAAAACAGAGTATAGTGTCAACCTACGGTAACATATGTTATTCTGTCGGCGTGAAGTCGTCCACACACAAACAGAAAAAATGGTTAGATGTGGGTCTTGGTATTTCTTTAACAAAAACGTTGTCTTTTTCAGGGTAAAAGATGACAGGATGAGAGATTGCAATTCTCTCTCTCTCTCTCTCTCTCTCTCTCTCTCTCTCTCTCTCTCTCTCTCTCTCTCTTTAAGCATTCCTTGCTCCGTTTGCCATTTGAAGAATATATTACAAACAGAAGAAAATACTACTGACGATACGAGGTAATTTAGCGTTGCTTACCGTAAAACGAATGAAAATATAAATAAATAAATAAATAAATAAATAAATGAAAAATAATAATAATAATAATAATAAAATAATAATAATAATAAGTAATAATAATAATAATAATAATAAAATAATAATAAAATAATACTGTGATAGAGTAAAAAAAAAATAATAATAATAATAATAATAATAATAATAATAATAATAATAATAATAATAATAATAATAATAATAAGAAACACCGACGAAGTAACAGAGAGGACGGAATGGGTAGAAAAGATCAGACAATGGATGGAGCCAGATACAGAGAGAACAAAGATCCCCTCCATGAAAGCCTACAACACCAAGAAATTAAGGGAGAAAACAAGTGAGGTCAATGAAATAATGGGCATAATACAGACCACCAGTATCACAGAAACAAATAACTTGACATATGCAGGAGCAAGATTAGTAGCAGAACTGATGGGATTCGAACACCAACACCACCAGCACAAACCAACCCAACAGAAACCAAAACAGCAACCTCCTTGGAAAAGGCGCCTGGAAAAGCAAATCATGGTGATGAGATCTGACTTGAGTAAACTGAAAGAGATGGCAGAAAAAAGGCTAAGAAGCAAGAAAACAAGGGAGGAACTCAACGAGAAATACAAATTACAAGAGAGGGGACTAAACAGCACCATAGAAGATGTAAAACAGAGGCTTAAGGCCAAAGCACATAAGATCCAACGGTACATGAAACAGGAATAAGGGATACCAACAGAACAAACTATTCGGAACCAACCAGAAAACGACTATACAGCCAACTAAGAGGGGAAGACAACCACCCAGGAAATTCCTGAAGCCGAACCAAGTAAGAGACTCTGGGAAAAACATATGGAGCAATCCGGTATCACACAACAAACATGCAACATGGCTCCAGGAAGTCAAGGAAGAAGAAACAGGGAGAATAATAAAAACAAAGATTCACAGACATCACGACAGACACAGTCAGACACCAACTAAAGAAAATGCCAAACTGGAAAGCCCCAGGTCCGATGAAGTCCATGGATATGGCTCAAAAACTTCAAGGCCCTACACCCACGAATAGCAGAACAACTCCAGCATTGTATCTCAAATCACCAAGCACCCAAATGGATGACCACAGAAGAACATCCTTAGTACAAAAAGACAAGAGTAAGGGAAATATAGCCAGTAACTACAGGCCTATCACCTGCCTACCAATAATGTGGAAGTTACTAACAGGTATCATCAGTGAAAGGCTATACAACTACCTAGAGGAGACAAACACCATCCCCCACCAACAGAAAGGCTGCAGAAGGAAGTGTAGGGGCACAAAAGACCAGCTCCTGATAGACAAAATGGTAATGAAGAACAGTAGGAGAAGGAAAACCAACCTAAGCATGGCATGGATAGACTATAAGAAAGCCTTCGACATGATACCACACACATGGCTAATAGAATGCCTGAAAATATATGGGGCAGAGGAAAATACCATCAGCTCCTCAAAAATACAATGCGCAACTGGAATACAATACTTACAAGCTCTGGAATAAGACTAGCAGAGGTTAATATCAGGAGAGGGATCTTCCAGGGCGACTCACTGTCCCCACTACTCTTCGTAGTAGCCATGGATTCCCATGAACAAAAGTACTACAGAAGATGGATGCCGGGTACCAACTCAAGAAAAGAGGCAACAGAATCAACCATCTGATGTTCATGGACGACATCAAGCTGTATGGTAAGAGCATCAAGGAAATAGATACCCTAATCCAGACTGTAAGAATTGTATCTGGGGACATCAGGATGGAGTTTGGAATAGAAAAATGCGCCTTAGTCAACATACAAAAGGGCAAAGTAACGAGAACTGAAGGGATAAAGCTAACAGATGGGAGCAACATCAAACACATAGATGAGACAGGATACAAATACCTGGGAATAATGGAAGGAGGAGATATAAAACACCAAGAGATGAAGGACACGATCAGGAAAGAATATATGCAGAGACTCAAGGCGATACTCAAGTCAAAACTCAACGCCGGAAATATGATAAAAGCCATAAAACACATGGGCAGTGCCAGTAATCAGATACAGCGCAGGAATAGTGGAATGGACGAAGGCAGAACTCCGCAGCATAGATCAGAAAAACCAGGAAACATATGACAATACACAAAGCACTACACCCAAGAGCAAATACGGACAGACTATACATAACACGAAAGGAAGGAGGGAGAGGACTACTAAGTATAGAGGACTGCGTAACATCGAAAACAGAGCACTGGGGCAATATCTAAAAACCAGTGAAGACGAGTGGCTAAAGAGTGCATGGAGAAGGACTAATAAAAAGTAGACGAAGACCCAGAAATATACAGAAGACAGGAGAAAGACAGAAAGAACTGAGGACTGGCACAACAAACCAATGCACGGACAATACATGAGACAGACTAAAGAACTAGCCAGCGATGACAATTGGCAATGGCTACAGAGGGGAGAGCTAAAGAAGGAAACTGAAGGAATGATAACAGCGGCACAAGATCAGGCCCTAAGAACCAGATATGTTCAAAGTACGATAGACGGAAATAACATCTCTCCCATATGTAGGAAGTGCAATACGAAAAATGAAACCATAAACCACATAGCAAGTGAATGCCCGGCACTTGCACAGAACCAGTACAAAAAGAGGCATGATTCAGTGGCAAAAGCCCTCCACTGGAGCCTGTGCAAGAAACATCAGCTACCTTGCAGTAATAAGTGGTACGAGCACCAACCTGAGGGAGTGATAGAAAACGATCAGGCAAAGATCCTCTGGGACTATGGTATCAGAACGGATAGGGTGATACGTGCAAACAGACCAGACGTGACGTTGATTGACAAAGTCAAGAAGAAAGTATCACTCATTGATGTCGCAATACCATGGGACACCAGAGTTGAAGAGAAAGAGAGGGAAAAAATGGATAAGTATCAAGATCTGAAAATAGAAATAAGAAGGATATGGGATATGCCAGTGGAAATCGTACCCATAATCATAGGAGCACTAGGCACGATCCCAAGATCCCTGAAAAGGAATCTAGAAAAACTAGAGGCTGAAGTAGCTCCAGGACTCATGCAGAAGAGTGTGATCCTAGAAACGGCACACATAGTAAGAAGAGTGATGGACTCCTAAGGGGGCAGGATGCAACCCGGAACCCCACACTATAAATACCACCCAGTCGAATTGGAGGACTGTGATAGAGCAAAAAAAAAAAAATAATAATAATAATAATTATAATAATAATAATAATAATAATAAGTTGTTTACAAAATTATCATTGTTATTTCCAAAGGTAGTAGTATAATATCAGAAATTTCGCAGTTAATCAGGAAAAATATGGCGCCTTCTTGTCTATATTATTCGATGAAATTAAATTAAAAAAAAAATGCCCAGCACTAGTGCAAAACTTTACCCATATATTTTCATTTGCCATCAGAGTATTGAAGAGAACAAAATAAGTTCACTTTCTTGATTTTCGTTTCTTAGAAAACTAAAACTGATTGAATTCAAAAGATTTTTTTTTTTTTTTTTTTTTTTTTTTTTTTAGCAAAATGTGTCAGAAATCTTTCGGCATTTCGTACTATCATGTATAATTCTGCTTTTCATACATTTTGGTAAGTTGGGCAGAGGGCAGAGCCACGATCTGGAAGTGAGCAAAGCGTACTTTTGTGCGAGAATAAACGCTTGCGCGCGTTCAAATCCCATATGAGTCCGTAGCATTATATGCTTTATTGGTTAAACACGTTTCTCCTCTGTGTATTTCGTGGTTAGTTTGATATACGTAGTAGGATTGATATTCTGTATATATATATATATATATATATATATATATATATATATATATATATATATATATATATATATAATATATATATATATATGTGTGTGTGTGTATATATATATATAGTATGTATATATATATGTATATATATATATATACATACATATATATACATACATATATATACTATATATATATATATATATATATATATATATATATATATACAGAAAACATTTACATCTATATACCTAGATATAGATTTGTGTATATTTGTATGCATATATACAAAACACATACATACATACACACACACTCACAAACATTATATAATATATATATATATATATATATATATATATATATATATATAATCCCAGACCCTTCAGGAGGTCAATCTGCGATGCTAAAAATAATATACAAACATTGAAGACATAACAGAACAAGCAATTTTCTCCTGTACGTCATTACTTCTAATTCTTTGTCATGCTCTCTAATAACATTAAATAAAGATAATTTACTCTGGGGAGCACTCGGGCACAGCGAATAATGAAATAACATGAACATCAAGACAGACAGTAAAATATTCACAAAACGAAATCCTATCGCTGACTTGACGTTATGTTCAAGTTTAGCTAAAATATGAATCATTACAAGTGAATGTTCATCGAGGGTTTCACAGCACGTACCGTGTTGAAGCGAGATTCTTTGCCATGTAAATAAAAAGAAAAAAAAATCATCAATTTCAACACAGCCGGCAATGCGTGCCAGTCAAGATTATATATATAACAAGATGACCTGACGTGTGAGTGACTCTCACGTCAAGTATTTACACATTGTTGAGCATCCGTGAATACATTGGCTGACATGCGAACAAGCATCATTTTTTTTTTTTTTTTTTATTCTCTGAATAGTCACCTGAGGTTAGGTAAAATACGTCAAAGAAATGGAAGCGGAGACAATGTAATAATCTCCTTTAAGTGTTCGAATAAGATTTAGGATGACAAGTGTACAGGTTTGGCAGGTAATACAGAAATTGATTTTGACGCAAGCCAGGAATTGAAAGAATGAGAATAATCCTAATATCGAAAGCATAACAATTTTGAAATCAGCCAGCGAAGTAAGGAATTACCCATTGTGTGTGGTAGAGAGAGAGAGAGAGCGTACAGAATGTAGATTCCAATAATGCTTCCTTCAAACAGCATAACACGAACAGAAAATGCTAAAGAAGATAAAGTACCACTGTTCATATGATTACTATTACTCATATCATGCATACATAATACTCACGTTTTCAATATTTCAAAAATGAAAAGTTTAGACATTTTCCTGACCAAATACGATTTAAGACCACAATAAATGCATCTTCAAAAAAATACTCAGAATTATTTTGACTAAAGAGGCGCCTAATGACAAAAAATAACTACTTACAGAACAGTGCTAATCTGCCCAATGCCATAATCAAATCACCATATCTAAGGAAATAAGACAACAGACGACACAAATAGAAAGGAATTAGATAAAGCTTCCACAGTACATACAATAGTAGATTCATATCAACCATGCATTTGATGTCTAGGCCAGTCCCTTACTTCGCTCCTGATTGGCTGTTGATAAGCCAATCACACAGCTGGAAACTCTCAGTCTCTCTCGAGAGTTCTCACGTGGAACATACATCCTACCTATGTGAACTCTCAAGAAAAACTGAGAGTTCCAGTCGTGTGATTGGCTTATCAACAGCCAACCAGGAGCGTCGTAAGGGACTGGCTTAAGACATCAAATGCACGGTTGATGTGAATCTACTATAGACGCTGGGACCGTCCCTGATTGTATGGTGCCCGAGAGAGAGAGAGAGAGAGAGAGAGAGAGAGAGAGATAGAGAGAGGATAAATACGCACAACCGCGGAACAAACAGATATGGAACGGGAACGGAATGAGTGGTAAATAAGGCAGGAGATAACGCCTCGATAACAGAAGTCGTTACTGACTGGTGTTACGCCTAATTATGGGGGCGCTTAATGTCACCTGTGATAACGACCGGCCGAAAATAAATGCCTGTGGCGTGCTGGTCGTCAGTCAAGGCGATTACTCTACCATTACGCATTTTACGTCCGGCGTAAAGCTTTGTAGTGCGAAGACAAATGTCGACGTAAATCAAATGAGTCAGACTTCGCCTGACGTCGTAAATATGGCCGGGATTTAATTTTCCCTGCGGTTTGACGCCACAGGCCTCGATGGGTTGAAATAGAGTCAGGCGCTGAGCAAAGAGAAATGCTTTTGTCAAGCTGAATTAGGGTTCTTCCACACTACTGGACAACGTGTCAGCATGTCACGAAAACATGCCGGATACTTATCGTATACATATCACAAACCAGTTGGAAACAGTCAACGTTCTTAAGTGCAGAGTGCTAAGCAAAGAGAAATGCTTTTGTCAAGCTGAATTAGTGTTCTTCCACACTACTGGACAACGTGTCAGCATGTCACGAAGACATGTCGGATACATATTGCAAACACATCATAAACTAGTTGGAAACAGTCAACGATCTTAAGTGGAGAGCGAATTACGGTGCGTCCACACTACCATAAAGCAAGTCACAAAGACATGTTAGATACTAATTGCATACGCATTACAAACAGGTTAAAAGAAGTTAACAATTATTCTTTCAACTCCATACAAACAAAATGTGGCGGTTTTCACCAATTTTACTTTGTATTGAACTTGAAGCAATAAAAAATATTGAACATATTTCATATATTTACTTATACTTACTTTGTGCTTGAATATGCAAATATTAAATAGACTACGTTGTGCTGGGTATCCAGGTATGGTAATGCTAACTTTTGATTGGCTGGTGTCCTCGTCTGAGACTCATCATATCTGGCGGTACTTGGTATGGTCAAGTTTAGGAACCACTGATCTAGATCATTTCAGAAGATTCTAGAAGTCTAAGGAGTGGAGTGCTCTACAATGTTCCAAAATGAATTCAAGTTTCTCCCAAGGTAAAGTGAATTCTATGCTAAGGAGTATTAGTGGGTTAATATTTGTAATAATCAAAGCACTTTACCAGGTTTGTATAAGCGATAGAATATTTAGAATCGGATAAGTGGTACGGGATAACATAGTTTTCCTTCAAAAAAAAAAAAAAAAAAAAAAAAAAACGCTGTCTTACTCTTTCAGGCGAAATTTGATGTTACAAGCTGTAAATAATTCTATCAAAATGAATGAAATACTAGGCAATCTCTCTCTCTCTCTCTCTCTCTCTCTCTCTCTCTCTCTCTCTCTCTCTCATATCAATGTGATTATGAGCCGAGTTCCAATATTGCCACTTGAGTATATAATAACGCGTAACGGATCATAACGAGCCAATACAGTACCATTACAGCATTAAAGCTTATCAGTTTATGTAGTTTAAAGAGATAGTACTCAATGCAATTTTATCAGTCATTAAAATTAGTAAAAATAAAACACATAATAGACAGTGGAAGACTTAGAAATTAAAACTGCCTGAAGGTAATAATAAATATAAAAATTACAGCAAGAACGAGATATTCTCTAAAAGCATTGTGCTGATAATGTTTACAGCTGAGGTTTTAGTGAAGTATTTGCAGTTCAAAAGAACAGAAGTATACCTGCCTAAAAATAAATAACATTTATGTCCAACAAATTTTGGGGTAAGCAGACTGTTCATTGATTTCACTCGGTGAATATTCTAACTTAATAAGAGCCTTCAGGTTCCTGAAAGTAAGCTTTATTCAGAAACCACAAAACCAAAGCAGATAAAAGGTGCAAGATCTCCTATTATTCTTCTGAGAAATATTTTCTCGTGGAGATTAAATTTGAAAATAGAGCTGTCTGGGCGATTAAGCCCAGACGTCTGACGTGTTAATTGTTACTTGAAAGTTTTATAAACCTAACATTACTTTAGAGTTACCTCGAAGATTTGCTCTGCATTCAGTGCAAGGATTACATTTATTTGCATCAGTATGCAAGAGCTTCATCTCGGAAGAGATATAATACTTGGATTTTTTTTTCTTTTGTACTTGACTAACAAACAAACAAAAAAAAAATACCCGAGTAGGGAGTGTAAGAATCCAACGTTTTCTTTACGAATTTTATTTCAGATATATTCTTTATTTATAAAAACTTTTAAATGCTTTTTAGATTTACTTATAATGGACAAATTCACTATTGAATGCTGAGAACAAGTGTCTTCTAGCTGCAGTTTCGTTAAAGGCTTGCGATAAATTCATTTTCTCTCTCTCTCTCTCTCTCTCTCTCTCTCTCTCTCTCTCTCTCTCTCTCTCTCATTAACAAGAAAATGTCTAAAACAACGTGTCATCAAAATCTCTCTCTCTCTCTCTCTCTCTCTCTCTCTCTCTCTCTCTAAAACAACAAAATCTCTAAAACAACTCGTCAAATCTCAACTCTCTCTCTCTCTCTCTCTCTCTCTCTCTCTCTCTTTCACAAGAAAATATCTAAAGCAACGTGTCAAAATCTCTCTCTCTCTCTCTCTCTCTCTCTCTCTCTCTCTCTCTCTCTCTCTCTCTCTCTCTCTTTTAACAACAAAATGTCTAAAGCAACGTGTCAACATCTCACACACACACTCTCTCTCTCTCTCTCTAATTTCCCCAAAGTCTTAGAATAAATATAACAAACGTATACAAAGTACTGGGAACTAAAAAAAAAAAAAAAACTTCATTTTCATAGTCTCCTAACAGTAGGAAAGACTGACAGAAATATACTCTTCACAGAATGGCCTACGGCAACTCAGGAGTTTATTTGTGGCGGCCAATTTCGTATGTGTAATCACTGATTTATTGCTAAGGGTCTGACACTTTTACGTCTCCTAAGTGGATGATATATCCAAATTGTCTCTGTGATTATATGGCTGGGTAGTTCGTAGGCAAATGAGAGCAGAGCTGTTTTCACAGAAAGTTGAAGAGTTGATGGTAAGTTGGGGTCGAAGTGGAATAATAATAATAATAATAATAATAATAATAATAATAATAATAATAAGAAAAGAAGAAGAAGAAGAAGAAGAAGAAGAAGAAGAAGAAGAGATTCACAATCTCATGAAGACCAGTGTGTAATAAAAATCCACAATTATCTAGTAAATTATATTACTATGCAAAATAGTTTACATAGTAATATAGTTTACTAGTTAATTGCGGATTTTTATTACACAATAATAATAATAATAATAATAATAATAATAATAATAATAATAATAATAATAATAACTACAACAACACTGGGGATGAGAATAATGTTAATAATAACAAAGTGTAATGAAAATCCACAATTATAGTTTATAAGAGAATTTTTCTCATCACTAGTATTATTATTATTATAATTATTGTGTAATAAAATCAATAATTATCTAGTAAACTATATTACCATGTGAAATATTTTACAGTGTAATATAGTTTACTATATAATTGTGGATTTTTATTATACAATAAAAATAATAATATAATAATAATAATAATACCGGTGACGAGAATTATGATAATAATAACAATAGGGAGGAGGAGGAGGAAAAGGAGGAGGAGAACTGAAGGAAGAAGAATATCGACGACATTTATCGTCTTTTCTCTTTCGAAAGGAGAGAAAAAACTGAACTAGCACCAATTCTAGGAAAGAATCCGATATATGGAAGAAACTGTACTTGACCAACCACTTCTAAAATGTAAAATAAAGTAAAAAAAAAATAAAGAAAATTCTGTAAGAGAACCACTAATGATGTCAGTAGATAAAATAAGAAAACAGAAAAAAAGCATTACTATAGGTGTCCATAAAGTCCCAGGACCATTACAAGGATTTATTGCTCAGGATGGTACTGGGAATTTATGGACACCCTGTACAGCAAAAATCATGGCACTCTTACCAGGTAAACTTTAAAGAGTTTCTTATGGTAATTTTTAGTCTCTAATCAAAGCCATTAAGTGATATCAAGGGCACCTTAGTACACTTAAGACTTATCAGGTGTCTTCGACAGGTGATTAACGCAGGTGATTAACAGGTCGAGGATAAGTGACTGTTGATATAATCCATAGGTCCGAAGCTAATTTCTTTGACCTCGTTGCTAAATTTATTATAACGACGTTGGAGAAACAAATCCACAGTTATGTTTGGGGACATTATTATAAAAATAAAAAGAAGCCTATGAAAAATCCTATAAGGAAAGGAATCATTGTTGTCAGCACCATTAATAAAGTAAGAATAATAGCTTTGTTTTCATCATCTTGAGGTTTCAACAATTCTAAGCCGTAAAACTGAGTTCCAAGGAACAATAAAACGCGATAACATGCGGTGATTTACGATAAATCGCTGTGGAGTGATTTACAGATCACTTTCCAATGAAAAGAAAATAAACTACAACTGAGATAAAACCGAAGATTTTGCCACTATTTCCATTATGCTAGAAAATTTTATGCTGCTACTATTACAATATTTTCTGTTCAACCTATTCGTTGATCTTATGAGTATTATCAGCTTTATTATTATGGCGAAGGTATCATCGTCGATTATTATTATATTATTATTATTATTATTATTATTATTTTATTATTATTATTATTATTATTATTATTATTATTGCTACTGTTCGTAGTGGTGGTGACAACAAGAAAACTCCGCCTGCCTCTCTCTCTCTCTCTCTCTCTCTCTCTCTCTCTCTCTCTCTCTCTCTCGTAAGAAAATATATGAAACTACCTGTAAAACTTCGCTTCTCTCTCTCTCTCTCTCTCTCACACACACACACACTCTCTCTCTCTCTCTCTCTCTCTCTCTCTCTCTCTCCAACAAGAAAAATGTCTAAAACAACGCGTCAAACACCTTGCAAAATTATCCCCCTCTATCCGCCATGATGGATAGGCGGTGGACAGACGGATTAAGAGGAAGTGACGACAAGGGATAAGCCTGGGGGGAAGGAGGACGAACACCCCCCCCCCCCTACCACCACAACACCCTTCCCTCTTCCTTCTCCCTCCCCCTCTCAAAAGGGGAAGGGGGCGGGAGATAAGTGGCCTACCCAGCGAAGTGGATATAAGGCCTGATGACATCTTCATCGTCCGCACCGACTAATCACGCAGTCAAGAACGACATATAATTATAAACCCGCGAGACCTGACAGTTGGCGATCACATTATGATAAAATCTGGGCAATTATTCTCGCAGGGTGGAGGAGGGGGCTGGGTGGGAGCGGGGAGGGGGAGGGGCTTGATAATAAGATCTTACGGAAGGTTTTTCTGACATGGGGTACCCGGGAGGAATTCGACGGCCGACAGAAAATGGGCCTCTTTGTAAAAACAAGAAGACGATGAAGAAGAAGAAGAAGAAGAAAAATCAAATGATGGCGAGGATGGGTAGATAAGAAGGTGATGACGATCGACATATAAGAGTGGAAAAATAAATGAAGAAAATAGCAAAATAATTATTATGGCGTTTGAGTAAGAAAAAAAAAATGGTATGCCAAAAGCGATGTACAAAATTGGGCTTTTATAGAAATACAACTTGATCAAATTTATCAAGACGAGATGCATAACGAATTAAAGCCACTATGAACAAGACTATAAAGGAATAGCGAATATAATATGAGGACGAGATGCCCAGCAATTTTCAATTAAGGATAAAAACAAGAAATGATGATGATGAAGACGTAAATCTTGAAGAGAAGGAAGTATAGGAAAAAATAGCTTAAAAAAGAAAAAAAAAGGATTAAACGCTAAAACCTAGATAGAAGTATATATAATATGCAAACACAATGACAAGAAGAATAATAAACTAAAGAAAAAGGTGCGATTAAAACGTAGTGAAAGCAATAAAATGACGATCATAATAAAGAACATAAACGGACCCGCAATTATCTGCACATCTCTCCTTGACTTTTTGGAGTCGAATGGAATGTTGATCTTGGCAACGTTCTTTCAACTTCCCTCACCCAAAGGCGTATCTCATTTCAATTACCAAGGATTTTTTCCCAAGTTGGCATGTTATCTAGTATCAAATTCAAGCGAACATTTCATTTTTCCAAACTCCAACTTCAAAAGGCGAGGAGAGACAGCGGCAATTTCAGAAGATTCTAAATTTAAAAAAAAAATAATCAGTCCAGAATCTTAATCGACGTCGCATGTGCTCAGGTAGGTACTACAAAGGAAAAGGGTCTGAATTCAGATTCGTCAATTTTAAATAACGGTTATTTGAGTTAAGGAAAGTATAATGAGAAAAATCTGAGTAAAATCTTAGATTTCACGTAACGTCACATTTGTCAAGGAAAGGAAAATATATTAGGAGTATGAATTACAATACTTGGATCCTAAACGACGATCACACGTGTTAAGGGAAGTGGGCCCGCCCCCCCACAAAAAAAAATTAATATGAGAATCTTTAAACGTGATTTACAAAGTTAAATAAGTGTGATTCTAGATTCTCGGATTTTAAACATTTATTGCATCAAGGAAAAGAAATTTTAAAAACTGAATTCAGGATTTTATACCTTAAACGTAACGCGTGAAAAAAAGAAAGTCTAATAAGTCTTGATTTCAGATTCTTAGATTTTAAACAGCCATGACATCAAGTAGAGCCTGAAAAGGTCAGTGAACATGAAACATAAAAGAGAGATATTTATCATAAATCACTCGAACTGGGCATTTCTATTCTTTAAAGGCTCGTCCGAAGGGTTTACTCTAAAATGAGAAGGCAAAAAAAGGGATAAAGAAGATGGACAGCTAAGTGGGATGACAGTGAAGGAACGGATTTAAAGTAAAAGAGAAAAAACGAACGATAGAGGAAAGGCGAAAACATATAATCAAGGAAGGATAATGTCCTCTTGAAAATCGATGTGAATATAAATTTTACTAACAGTAAACGAATAAGAACATATGAAGATTTAATTTTTTCACACCGTTGGACTTATTATTTCATGAAACGAGGATATTCATTTCAGATCTGTATACGTTTAATTAAAAGTTCAGGGACCCAAAAAGGTAAATATAAAACTTTTGATATATCTGCCTAAACGAAGGCCCGTAGCTGAGAAGAAAAATAGTTTTGAGTAACTTAGGTACCTGCTTGGCGACTTTTTTTTTTTTTTTTTTTTTTTTTTTCTTTTTAACTTCATGATGAAGGTAAAGCTTTCAGATGAGATTGGCTGAATCTGCCCCTGATGTCTTCAGGCTTCATTAATAGGAGACACACATTAAACAACAATGACCTTGAAAAGGGAAATTCCTGTTCTCTAATATATGGATGAAGAAATGTGAGTTTATAAACTGTGTATAACAGGATTAGTCTGTAAAATTGGGAGCCAAGAATCTATTATATTTATATAATTTATGATGCTTCATTGGAAGATGCCTACAAAAAGAAAAAACTTCCATTATGACTTCGATATTTTTATGTATAATTCAGAGTGTACTACAAATGTATAAGAAATACAAATGTATAAGGAAGATGATGGTATTTTGAAAAAAGGAAAAAAAATTCACCCACTAGTTTTCCATACAAACTCCAATTAACCAACTATAACAATGAGCAGATTTATATGGCCATCGTTTCCTTGGCTAAATGTGCGGAAAACAAAAGTATAATAATTCAGATCGTAAACAAATTATGAACTCCCTCAGTTGGGTCAAGTAGCGAGAAACACGGATAAAATCAAGGAAAGCTTTTAAAAATAAGTTTTATAACACTGACCAAAATATAGTCTGTACATAAACCTAAGAGAGGGGAAAGGCTTTGTAAATACGAGTATATAAAGCACTGACAAAGGATTAGCTGTAATAAAGGAAAAGAAGAGAAGAATAAAGAACTGCAGAATGTTTTATTAATAAAAAGAAAACGGCAATTGAATAAATGAGAGAACGGGTTCGTTACCCGGTAATGTAAAATACCCGAAGCTCTTAAAAAGTTTTTTTTATATATATTATATATACCCCTGGAATCCATTCCTGAATGCATTTAAGCAAAGCAATGAACAATACACGTTCATATACGTCTTATTACAAGTACTTTCTCGGTAATCTGTAATTATTTCTGCTTAAAGATATGGGACAAGATCCAGACATTAGCGAAACAAGCATCCCAGTAGGCCTTTGAGAAAACGAATGGATTTTATCGTTAGAATCTACTGGTCACGTTG